>NC_061522.1:14555000-14642500 GCF_022379125.1 Scophthalmus maximus | reverse complement strand
CTCATTTCACCACTTAAGTGAAAAGACCTGGTTACAAATTAAGTAGATTAAAGCAGATTTGACACGTTCAGTCAAAAGGAAAAAAGCTCAGTGGTACGGTAGCAGCCCCTCACAGACGCAATGGAGCACACAGATACATGGAGAGGGAGAGAGGAGTCATGAGATAAGGTAAAGGAAAATAGGACGAACGGTATTCAAAAAAGGTGCATTTGACTTTCAAATGTCGGGTTAGTGAAGAGGAAGGACAAAGGGACACGGAGGCGCGATTAAAATGGACTTTTATGACTTATGAGCTGTTCAGAGCGCTGCATGAGACAGGAGGAGAAAGAAAAGAAAAGAGGGGGGCAGGGGTGGAGATGGATATGGATGCTTTTATCTCCTAATAAGGTGCTCTGCCTGGATCTCAGACCCTGCTAGATGACCCCTCCACCGGGTGTGGTGCCTGGAGACTGTCTGTCTGTGTACACTATACACACAACCCTGTGTGTGTGCGTGTGCTTGTGTGTGTGTGTGTGTGTGTGTGTGTGTGTGTGTGTGTGTGTGTGTGTGTGTGTGTGTGTGTGTAGTTAAAAGGAGAGAGTGAATTACCAAGAAAGATACAAAGACTATGTGGGACATTGGCACAGCGTATGAATTTATGTATTGAAGTCAAGAGACTTATGTTGAGGTTAATACAGCAATACAGTACCTACTGAGAGAAAGTTAAGATTGTAAAGAACTAAACTCTATTACAAAAGCATTCCACTTAAAGCATTCCACTTATAACATCAGACCAATGATGGACAAGCTACAGAGCCAGAGATATCCTTGTTTTTATTGCACACATTATTTCTTCTTGTCAAAGGCACCGAACACACCTACATCTTTACCCGCAATGCAGCTAAAAGTTTGCTTGGAGATTAAGGTGTGTGGTTTAGGTTGCCTGGAACCACACGCCTCAAGGAGGGCTACAGAGGTCTTCTTAGCTAAATCCTTTGTACCAACTATAGACTGTATATAAAAATGGACGTAGTCACTGGGTCTAGAAAGAGAAGCCAAAGCGGAAATGCCTAAAACCTTTATTCTCTGAAAGGACCAGCAGAGGGCCACTCCACTGATTTCAAATTGAAGTGAATTACCCTATTTCTCACATGATTATTAATGCCAGTAAAAAACATTTTATTATATCAATCGCTGGTTTAAAGTCTTATTCAATACAACATTAAAATAGCTAGATAGATAATAAATCACGGTATCTATGGGGTGTGGTTACCGTGTGTTTGACGGCTAGTACTGTCCAATTGGTGCAGGTCTCAGTTAGTCCGACCCCCCTCTCCTCCAAATATGGTGACTTCTGGTTTCAAAAAACCAAGATGGCGCTGACCAAAATGCTAAACTCAAGCCTTTAAAACAGCAGCTCACAAACCAATGCGTGACGTCACTGTGGGTTACCACTTGGTTCCAACTCCACTCCCCAGGATTTTTGCACTCTTCCGGCCCAACTGATGGCGACTCACTTGAGGCAGTTTATCAAATATCTTGAAACAACGGTTTTCACGTGCAGTAGTATTCCCAAAAACATTATAAACAGAATAGACAGCTTTATGATGTGTAAAATCTGTGGACTTTCCCTATAACTACAAAAGAATTGCTGCTCTCGCTGGTTATTAACATCTTTAATACTATTTTTATAAAGTTACAACACACAGAGAGCTTAAGTATAGCCTTAAAAGGCCCTTAAATAACCCTTCCAAGTAGCCATTATCTTCTTGGCCTTAAGAGTCGCCCACTTTCCTCACAGCCATCACCTCCGACAGTCTGACATGAGCAGCATGGCCCCAGAGGGAACACACCATCTGTAAAATCAGATTTACTTCTCTACCACTTCTCTCGCCCAGTTCCCTTGCTGCCTTAAACAGAAACCTCCCAGCTCTTGTGAACGTCATCAGTGTTTCCATAGCAGAGGGGCCATAGTGGTCCACAGCGTTCACTGCCCTATAGGAAACTCATTCACCTGCACTTAAATGAGAATGAGAGCTCTGCCACAACATGGCACGTGAGTCGGAAAGAAGATAACTAGAAATCACATTGTTTGTTTGATTGTATATTTGACCAGTGTAAGAAACTTGAGTGTGCCCTTTGCATATTCTGTTCAATTGCAACAAAACTGTCACATACACATGAACAAACGTACACATGTTGATAACAAGCAACAACCTGCCGAGACAATGTGGCTGCTCTACTTCTACACGTTGCACAATAATCATACAGTGTGTGTGTGTGTGTGTGTGTGTGTGTGTGTGTGTGTGTGTTTGTGTGTGAAAGACACTTTTCAGCTGCTGGTTTTTTTGTTGTCCTCACAGATGTGTGGATTTGACTGATTGTGGTTAAGTGCCAGGTGAGCCATTTCACAGGCCTTGAATAACACACACTGACACACACACAAAATAATATACATCTCTATATATATGTATACTTTAACATTAACTCCAACATTTACCAACCACCATGTAGAGTCACCCTTATTGTGCAAATCAATGGTCACAATTGTGTTTAACAATACTGGTACAACATTACAACTTACGCATCAGCTATACTTATGTATACACTCATTAAGCCAGTCACTCAAACTTACTCTGTGTGTCGTCACTGTGCTCTGTGGCCTGCACGGCCTTGCGGATTTGCATGCGGATGATGTCGATTTTAGTCTTACTGTCCTGCAGCATCTGCTGGGCCGTCTGCAGCATCTTCTTATCCTGATTGAAACAGGAACCAAACAATAAGTAAATCAAATGATGGGGATGTTAACCTTAAAAAAAACAACATACGTCAATATTCTAGAAAAACGTATTTGAATGATAGAGTAACTATTGTGACTTTGTCTTAATTAGACAGTGATGTGATGTTACGAGAGAAGTGTTTGCGTTTCTCTCATGCTGGTTCATTGACCAGGCCTCATATACCTCTTTAAGGCCTCTAAGCTGTGAAACACAAAGGGAAGTGGAGACGTGAAAGCAAGGTGAAGTGGGAAGGTGGAACAGATGCCGCATAAATAGGGGTGAGGGGAAATTGTGCCACTGGTTATTTGCACTTAGAGATAAACATCTGAGTCAGCAGACTGAAAGGTTGTGGATCACATGAAGGGTAAACAGACACACACCTGCTGTGTTCAGGTGTGTGTACTCTATGTGTGTGGAAGGACACAGTCGATGCCCTGTACCTTGGTGCATCCGTTGGCGTAGATGGGAATCATGTTCTCCACCCCCTGTTTGACTTTGACCTCGATGTTCAGCTGTCTCTCCAGGGCGGCGATGCGATCCTTGTGGGCTGATGTTCGGCTCTCTGCCCCAGGAGACTGAGGACACTCATCTGTGGAGGGAAGGAAAAGGCTTTGTCACAAAGCAGTTCTGATCACAAACGTGAAACTTCTTTTGTTATGTCAGAGACAAGGAAATGAAAAGACATGGTAGATGTTAACACACATACCTTTATTCTCTTCACCTCCCTTTACCACAATGTGAGCATCGAGTTCCTGCAGCTGAGCGTGCAGGTTGTCCAGCTTGCGGTTCGAAGATCGGAGCTGACTGTCCACCTGTAGACAAAATAAAAACGTTTTTTTTTTTTTTTTGTAAGGGATATTAAATAGCAACACTGCATCTATTTTTTCTTCATGAAAACATCAGGGTACCAGCCGAGCACAACATGTGGACATCCATAAGACAAACAAGATAACAACATAATGAGAAGCAAGAGAGCTTCTACAAGAACACACAACGCTTTTTTCAGTTTTTTTCTTGGAATACCAACAGATATATTTAATCTTCCCAGTGATCTAACAATTCTTCCTATCTTGATGTTGGCTTTCAAATTAGACATAATGTAGTTCTGCAAGCAGAAGCTGCCAAGTAGCCTAGGCCATATTTAAAACGTTCTGAATTAATAAAAATGCTGTTGGGAAATTTGTTGAGCAGTGAGTGAAGCTATTACACAATGTTTCTGTGTCCACTCACTTGAACCAAACAGGTACAATGATATGTGAATAAACTATTGTGCTTAACCTTCAAACAATCTTGATGATGAAATTACATGATGAAATGATAGTGTTATTGCCAACATATCTTCAGAGTGTCTGGGTAAAGCCTTTTATCAAAAATATAAAACTATGCCAAGTATAAAAATCCAAACGTTAATCTTAAATTCTCTTCAATGTTAAAATGACATTCCAGACTGCAGGCAGCAATGAGGAAATACTTTTTTGGGATAATTTGCTGACAAAAAAAGAAACTGACATAAATTCCTCCCTTACTACCTAAAATGGCCTGTGAGAAACAACAAACAGAGCCTGGCAGGGAGTAAACATGTGAACCTGTGTGATTATGAGGCAGAGCGCTGTGGGAATATACCCAACTCATAATGTGGAAATTTATGCTCAGTGAGCCGAATTGAAACATTGCTCATCTGAGGATTTAAAAAAAACTTTCAGAGAGTCCCAACTTTCTGTCAAGACAAACAGGATAAGTTCCTCACATACCAGCATCTGATTCACCAGCCACTGTTCCAGATGAAAGCTGGTTTCCTGCAGTGGCACCGATGTAAAAGTCTGTGACTTTCCAACTTTAAGGTGGAAAGAATGAACAACTGGGTTTCCCAGTTTTGTTGGAAACTATTTTGAACTTTCATTCTGGTCAATTGTCTTCTTGACAAATCCCTGACGTTCCCCCATGATACTTCAGATCTTCTAGTATGAGCAGGAAAGTTGTTTAAAAGTTCTGGTCACGTTTGTTTGGTTTGAGACGAAAAAGAAATAAGGATCCCAAGAGAATCTAAGGATAACAGCGGCTGACCTGTTGAGCATTCCTCTTGTCAGTTGTCGCCCTGCGCAGGTTCTCAGCTCCTTCCTTGATCTTCAGCTCCTTGCGTATCTCCCTGCGGATCATTTCGCGCTGCTCGTCCAGGAGTTGCTGGACACTGGAGTCTGAGAAATCGGAGTTCTGGTCCAGACCGAGCTGCTCCAGGACCGACAGCCCGCCTGGGTCACTCTGGAGAGGTGGACGGAGAAGGAGAAAGGGAGGGGGAAAACAAGGAACAGGGAGGACGAAGAGATGTTAGTCAAAGTGATTATAAACAGAATGGAAAGCATCGGAGGTGAGATGCTCTATATACACTGATCAGGCAATGCTGTAATATTGTAATAATATTGCAATAATGCCATTTCATAACAATGTAATTTATATCTTATGATGATGAATGATTGATTCATATTAAAGGCTGTAGATCGTGTCACTACTGTTATTGGTTGCAAAAGTTTGCATAAACTATAGGTTGTGTCTACAGTCTTTCTCCTTTATGACATCACTTATCATAAGACATCATATATACATGGGTGGTCATTTTCAGATCAATACAAGATATCCTGGAACATTGTTTTTATTTCTGACCATATATTTGTTGTTGACCTTGTCCTTTGACCCACCCGCTCCAAAAGTAAATCATCTGGAGATACTCTCCCAAAAATTCATAGACAGACGGGGGTGAAAACAATACTCTGCTTCTTCACAGGGCAATCAAAATCTTTGTCATAAAAAAGACAAGCCTTAATTGACAACAATGAGCTTGGTAAGACGAGGTGTTGATAGTATGCCAGACACAAGAGGAAGAGATGTTGAGAAGGATAAGGCAGTAACGGGAGGAAAAAGTCAGACAGGGAGCGTGGATACTGATCGGTGGTAAAGGAAAAAGGGCAAAGTTGGGTTAAAAGGAAACATCTAAAAAAAAATAATGAAGCATCAGGAAGAGAAAAGAGACATAACAGGAGCAGCCGGGGATGACAAAATCGTGTTTATAATATTTCAAAACAAATCTGCAGTATCCAACATTTCTAGAAAAAGAGCTTTAGAGTTACTGAAGCGCCACGAGAGAAGCCATTTTCAGGAAAGTCTTCCTGCCCAATGGGCCAAAACTCAATACTGTACACAAACATTACAGAGAAATCTGTCCCATGACCTGTGCCGTCCATTGTCCTCTTTTCTCACGACCGGCTTCTTCTGTACGGTGTGAGAACTGCTGAAGGTCTGAACTTAAAAAACACATTTTCCACACTTTAAGGACCAGCACACAAATGGGCTCCACTCTTTCTTCAGTTGTAAAACAACTTGTAACAACTTTTTGTGTGTTTGTAGAAATCAGAGTGAGATCTGGAAACACAATCAGGAACACAATAGGAGCCAGAGCGCGTCAATCATGAGAAATCACAGCCACACAGCCACTATTACAGGAACACACAAATCAAACAAACAAGTCAATAACACTTCACCTCCGAGCTGTCCTCATCCTCCTCGTCGCCATGCCAACACATAGTTCACTCAGATTGTATTCCCCCCAAAAAATGACAGAGGAAGAGAAATCTTTGGTTTGCTCCTGAGCTTGACCAAACAGTTAATGCCACACTGAGCAAAACGGGTCGGGGGGACCATAAAAAAAGAGATAAAAAGAGGGAGAGTTAAGTCATGGAGGAGGGGGAACGCCTCCGAAAGAGGATATCCGTCCTAACACCAAGCTTCTCAGGCCTTTCCTGTTTCCTCTGCGATTTTGCTGCTGTCAGTGGAGGGCGAGAGACAGAGAGAGGGAGAGACGCCGCACATCAAGAACACATCCTCTCTCTAGAAGGTTCAGTAAATCACCCTCAGATCTGTGGCAATAAGCCTGTATGATATCAAGTCTTCCTAAGCTGCCAATGGTCGCCTATTAAACAGATCTGACTTGAAGTGAATTTGTGACATTTGAGCTTTTTTTTTGAATTTGCACTCACTTGGGTCAGTGATAAAATCTTGAGGGCGGAAACATGGGAAGGATGCTTTTCTAAGTACTGGATCAAAGCCAGAGAGTAACGTTGGGATGCATTTCTGTTGCCCGCTTGACTTCTTATTTCCTTTGGGCTCCACATATACAAATCCCAGTGGTGATTCCCCTTCCCCTATAGAAAGACTTTTGGATTGAATTACAATCATAAGCAGCGGTGGTGGGTGGAGTTAATGTCCTAATATCTCGCCTCAGACGTCATCCTCCAAACTGGTAGATGAGCATGAAGTGTGAGGCCCCTTGATACGCTGCACAATAACAACACACATCTTACAAGTTCATTTGCAAGTCCCTTTAAAGGACAGTATAAAGGGGGGCTTTTTCATCATACACAAAATTATTATAATCACCACATACTTAATCATTGAGATAGAGGGTGGAAGAGAAACTAAGAAAGAAGTGATGCTGCTTCAACAGGGGTCTTGCGCTATAAGAAGAGCAGGAAGAGAAGGAGGTAGCAGCTAGCCTTGTGCTACTGCTCCAACTACTGATGTGACTAACGTCAGCAGGGAGATGTCAGCTCTGCTGATGAAGGAGTGGTCGGTGACACCACCACCAATGAGAGGAGCACAAGACATGACCGGTCTTTCATGATGAAACACCCTTTCTGGTTGTTAAAAGACAGACTTGTTTTCACTAGATGACTTTGAAGACCAAACTTTTATGCTTGTGCACGAAATTGGTTGAGTGAATAAAAGAGAATATAGAACAGTTATGTCATTTAAACATAAAGCAGATCAGTCACAGTCGTCAAGGGCCATGGCCACTGACGACTTTAAGCTTTGGTAAAACAGTGACTGTTTGTATTTTCTTGCGGCAGCAGACGAATTTGGGCACAAGGAGCAGACTAATGGTGTCCCTCATTTTACTGTCATTTTGTGGTTTGTCCACATGACACTGACTCATCTCTGTCTCTCTCTCAAACATAAAACATAAAAACAGACTGATCTAAACAGTGATCAGACCCCTGTAACTTATAAACTGTGAGTCCATGGCAGCTGTTTCTCTATATTAGAGCTTTACAGCTAATTATCGATAACCATTCTTTGGCACATGTGTGAAAACTCAAATAATGGATCATAATGTATTTTAATTAGCATGTCTGTTTAAAACTGTTAATTTACTGGCTCCCTGGCAAACTTTAATATAACTCCCAGTATAATTTTTCTGACTGAGGAAGATGAAGTGAAAAGGCTTACTGCAGTCACTTAAACATGACACCGATAAACCTGTTCGTCTCCACCCACCACCTGCAGCTCTTCTGTGTACGAGTGTGCATGTGACCCACACCTGCCACTGTAAGAAACACTGAAGACATGTTTGCTTAAACTTGCAGCATCAGTCACCGGGGGAGAGACTGCTGTTTCTTAAAAGAGGTAGGGTAGTATCAGCGTGGTGAGGATTGTTGCTTTTCTCCAACACAGTTACAGTCTCACTGCCAAGTGAGTGTCAGATGTTGAACTGATTGTGTAACTGAACAGGAGAGAGGTTGTTTGAGTTCTTCTGCTGTGCTCTTATTACCTCTTCTTTTCCAGGTTCTGACTTCAAGCAGAGATCCAAAACAAACTCCTCACGAACTATATAGTTGGTGCTTGGTGTATTTTGAAGAGTGACTGCGCCTTTTATTTGTGAAACGACACTGAAACCCACTCAAACTCTTGTGAATGAATGTTGCTTCATTCCTGTCCACTTTACTTCTCACTTGATTTATAACGTCAGTAAACTTTTCCTGAGGGGGTTTTGATCTCAATCGCTAGTGTGAAGTCTTCATCAATACAGCATGATGTTAATTGTGTAAATCATGGCCCCATTTAAAGTCAAATCAATGATAAAGCAGTAAGCATTGCAGCTTGGATACAGCGTGATTGACAGCTAGTACCGTCCAATCGGTGAATGGTTGCAGGTGTAGATGGCCGCACAGTCGATACGCTCTCAGTCAGACCCACCCCCAACTCCTATGGTATGTCTGGATTCAAAAAGATAGAGCGTTTAAATGATGATTGGACAGAATTGAAGCTCTAACTAGGCTGTTTGGCAGTCCAGTGTTCTAAGGATTAACTTGAAGAATTAACATTAAGAATGCATGAATAATATCACTTTTGTTTATAAATTATTTTAAATATATATCCTTAAAAAAGTTCATGTTGAGATAAAATTAATTAATTTTTAATTTTTTTACAGAGAAATCTACTACTATTTGCAACCACGCCTGACTCTGACTTCAGGGCTGTGGCTGTACACGTGGGGTGACACAGCAATAAAACCAGAACAAAAAGAAACCCAACACTATCTATGCTCTAAATGATGCAGTTGGTTGTCCAGTGGCTCAGTCCAGCAATCTTCAGATGTGTAATTTGTCCAATTGGTGGGAACATGTCTGCTGTCGCCTCCAACACGACATGTATAATACAGTTGATGTGTTCACAGCAGCAGATGTAGTCAGACTGTGTCCTGACACACTTTCTCTATGCAGTATAGAGGCACTACACTAGTTGTTTAAAGACAAACCATACAAAGATGTGAGGCTGACACTTTACTTAAGATTTACAACTTTTCAATGAGCTGAACTCATCAGTTAAAAAGAGCAACAATGCTTAACTTCATCCTATCATCGCTGACCTCATGTAGCTCTTCAAAGATGGCGACAGCACAAAAGGCAGGAGTGACTCATCCTGCGCAGCTGGCTAGTGAACCAGCCCAGGGAGGAACATTCAGCAGCGGTGTCTAGGGAAGTAATGACGAGCTAATTCAATACATAACAGCGCCAAGTGAACTTAATTCAATCGGACTGTGTGACCAGCGTCGAGGAGCCCAGGCTGGACGGAGAATGACGAGACAGAAACACGGGTAACGTGCAGTTTTGTGTATAAGTGTGTGTGTGTGTGTGTGTGTGTGTGAGGACACTGTGGTGATGATGCCTGGAGTTTTCCTACTGAGTGATAATGACCCCTCAGGACAGAGACAGTGTCCACACAAAGGTCACGGAAAGGCGTGGTTATGCATGCATGACTCGGACAAAAAAAAGTACGTGAACACGCAAACACACACACACAGTGAAACACGAGGACATGGCCACAGAGCTCAGCCCTTTTCTGACTGAGGCCTGTGTTATTGTAGAGGGCGTGTCGCACTCCAGCCATTTCACAATCCATTTTGTCGTGTTCTCAAGAGGCAGAATTTGAATCTATAGCAGAACATGCTGTAAAACCATCAGGTTTCTCTGACTGACTGACTGACTGACTGACTGACTGACTGACTGACTGACTCTCTCTCTCACACACACACACACACACACACACACACACACACACACACACACACACACACACACACACACACACACACACACACACACACACACACACACACACACACACACACACACACACACACACACACACACACACACAAGCATATACAGTATATGAGCATGAGGCATGAGTCTGCAAACTGTCTCATGATCTACACACTTGCACATCATTTCCTGTGTCTTTTTAGATGTCTTTCACTGCCACATGGGTAACTTTGAATCCATTTGCTGAAAAGAGAAACCTGCAGGGAAACCCATTTCCTACCCTCGTCAGTATTAGTGACTACATACAGTACATGGCACAGAGACGGAGAGAGGGAGCAACGCTGAATAGTGGACACTTTGTGAAGCCCACAAATAGAGAGTGGACACAAAACAAAACACACTGGCGGGAGCAGAAGCCAGTTCGTCCAGTCATGCTCAAGGAAAAGAGAAGTGGTTATTGAGGAGCGGAGAGGGAGAGGACGATAGAAGAGGCAAACAAAGACAGAGCAGCATGGGGACAGGAAGAGAGGGAGGGGAGACACAGACGAGTCACAGCTGAGAGGGCCACGGGGTTGAAGCACACAACAGACAAATAAGCAGATAGAGAAAGGAGGAGGTGGAAATGGGACAGAGACCAACAGTGAATCAGCAGCCACACTGCAACGACAAGGTGCAACGACAAAGTGCAACTCGTGTTCATCACGAACAGGAGAAAAGACGTGGTTAATGACCAAGTCCTTTATATATTTAGACTCAACACGAGACAATATTTTTCAAAAATATATTCATATTACTATCATCTAAGACAAAGAAAAGCATCAAATCCTCATATGTGAGAAGTTGGGTCCATCATGGGAAATAACTTAAGTGATTTATTCATTAACAAAACCATTACAGATTAATTTTGTTTGTAAATCAAGCGACTGACTGTTTCAGCTCTACATGATACACATCAACAGGATTAGGAGGAGGCAGAAAAACACAAAAGTCATGACCTGACCCTCTGCGCGCGCGCGCGCGCGCACACACACACACACACACACACACACACACACACACACACACACACACACACACACACACACACACACACACACACACACACACACACACACACACACACACACACACACACACACACACACACACACACACACACACACACACACACACACACACACACACACACACACACACACACACACACACACACACACAATGAGGGCAGGGACAGCCAGTGTTTGACATTTAACCACATGACATTGAATCTTCTTCAAAATATAAAATATAAAAAAGAAAAGGGTGAAAAAAATTAACTCCTCCTTTATTTCATACATCAGCTGATGGATGAAAAGCCCTACGGGAAGAACATTGGGAGGGGTTCCATTTCAAAATCTCTTCCCAACTCTTCCTGACATGTGCTGAAGCTGTTGTTTTTATCTAAATCTTGGGCGGAGTTCTTAAATCTCACCTGGATTATTGCTCACACGCTGCAACACACACAAACAAAGCCACAACAGAAATACATATTGCGGAGTGTTCAGCATCAGGTGCAAAACATTCCAGTAAAGAACATTTATCGGATTTTCACAACGCCATCGTAAATGGTCTGGTAAAAATACATTTAGGAAGTTTTGGAATCTTCTGTATGAGTTATGAAAGCGTGAGTGAATCTGCCTGTTAGTTAGATCCATTCAATATGACTATAATTAATCAGTGCTAACAGGGGAAAAAGTAAAATGTGTTTCTTACAAACCATGCAAACAATTCAAAATGAAGTCCCCAATCTGTTATTGATTATCTTAGGCCAGGTTAAGTCTAGAAAACAAGACTCGTTTCACAAACTCACAGACGAATCACTGAAAAGGTTTGGCACATGCATCTGCAGGATTCTTGGCTTCCCTCCCATGATCTTCATCTCATCTGGAGCCTCATACGAATCCCAAACATTCGCAAGCACACTGGCCAGACACCATTGTGGACATTATGGGTGGGAAGCATGGTGGCTTCCATTTAAAACATTGTCTGCTGGGCCCCCGGCCTTTTCTGGTCTACCAAAAAAAAAAAACAGTTAACTTTTTACATTGCTAGCAACACTGTCAGATGCTCCATATCATTTTTGAAATGGTGACCATGAAAGAAAATACTGTTCAAGTGAGATGAACAGACAAGTTTCTTCTACTGCTTTCCTTTTTTATAACTACAAAGCTTTATTACTGATAGAGCAAGAAGTCGCACTACGCCAGTCTCCATCGTGTTTGTTTAGTCTGCACCTACCTCATGAGATCATGTCGGAGAGGTGACATGCGTCCGCCCCCTCTGAAGCAAAAATCTTAATCATATCCTGTATTATATCCTGATGTGTGATGATTTAAAAATCGCTCAGGAATTTAAAAACTCCTGAGCCAATCTTAAGAGGAGTAACAAGTAAGAAGAATGTTTTAATAAAGTGGTGGACCTGAAAATGTTTAAAAGGGGCACAGCTAGGGATGAATCAATCATGATAAGACCTTGGCAGACAGAGGCAGATGTAAAATAACAAACACCCCCAGGTGGAAACGTAAACAGTGTGTCGAGGGTGAAGTGGCTCCATCGTCATAACCACTGAGCCTCAACTGTCAGAAAGAGAGAGGAGAGAGCTACTCCACCACTTTACTCCCCTGAGAATAAACACAGAAGCTGACATTCACACCGGCTGCATGAATCTTCCTCATCAGCAGGGGGAGGATCCCAACACAGCAGCACGCCGCCTGTCGCCCACTATCTGCTCCAGACATGCATCAATCATTCAGCAATCCCTGCCCGACCGAGTCAGTGAAGAGGCTTTACATCTGACCATCCTCCTGGGACTAATGCCCAAAAAAAGGCCCATGTGCAGTGGGAGGGGCGTACCAAAAAATTGTTTTGATTCTGCTGAGTAGAGATAACACAGACATAACCATATAAAATGAATCCAGGTAGGAATGTAAACTCACGCCGACCTTAGGTGAAATATTTGCCTTTTACAACACAACTACATTTTTGAAAGATTTATTTATTCAGGGAGGATTTACGGAGTATGAAAAGTCCCTGCTACTCATAACACTGGTTCTCAACATACTGTACACATCCACACAGCGATGACCGGAGACAAGAGAGAAATGAGAATGTACATACTTTATTAGATCACATTAAGGTTTACAGACAATCACAAGTGGTACAAACTCATTTTCATTACAAAAAACGACTTTTTAGTCAGATTGCAGAAACGCTATCTGAAGTCAGACTATGTCACTACAATAGTTTTCTGGGAAAAAAAACACACCGACAGAAGACAGAACCCACGCCATGTCTTCAAAGTTATTTCTGATTCAGCTAGTCATTTTTCTAGTATTAATCCTGTTAAACTCATTTTGGGACCGAAACAAAAACTACACACTGACTATGAAGTAATTTCTAAAAAATCTAAAAACAGAGGTGTATTTATTTCTTTAGAAAAAGGAACTGAAACCACCAAGTTTCTGCCGCAACACTTCAGCTCTGATGTGCAGCCAGTGTGTGAGAAGTAATCTTTTAGATTTTTAAGGTGGTTGAATGACAGACGTTAGTTCAGTGACATAATGGTATGATAAATATTAATCAAGACAACAAAAGAAATCAAATGTTGGAGTCGGGGTGGAGAAACCTTTTTCCTATTATGGGCCATTCCATTTTTTATGATATCCTTTGGGGGTTAGATTTGGATATGGACTGCAGGGACAGTAGTCAAGGTGTTGCTGAATCATACCAAAGATGCAAACGATAAACCGAAGATAAAAAGTACAGCCTTGCGTCTGATGTCAGATGGTAGTGATGATGTTGCTTCTCAGCTGGTTTTGACATTCCTCCATGGTATTAATCTCTGCAGAGAAGTTGCAAACAGACATGGCTACTTGAGCAGTATTTGTCTGTTGTTTCATCACAGGCCAAAGAAAAAGAACTGGAAAATCCTTCAATATTTTGTTCACATCAGTAATCCGCTCTGCAACAGACAAACGGACACTTAAGAAGAGTTGTATTTTTCTGGTTCTAGCAACTCCACAGCAGCAACAAGGCTCCTTAACAAATTATGCTTGTGAAAGAGGTTGCAGCTTCTTGGACGTTAGCTTGCTCACCTCAAAATTTGTCTACGTGACATGGTCTCTGACAGAATGTGGTCTCCTGATAGCTGCTTGTTAACTTTATCCAAGTGCATTTGTCTTTGTAACTCATCCAGCTAAGCTGCCTGTTTCAAGCAGTAATGATACTTGACATTGGTCTATTACAAAAAAAAAAACTAGCATTCGTCAATTTATCTTGGAAACCACAAGATTCCACATTTACTCTCTTTGATGGTCGCCATAATGCTTTTCAGCGATGACGTGTAGCATCTGTGTGTTTCCTTTAACCTGACCATGACCCGACAACTGGAAAGGACCACCCTGAAGGACATGTTTGTTTACTATCAATTTATTTTGTTCTATACTAGAATTTTTTTTTGTTTCCAAGTGATGTTTTTGTATTCTTGAGTTGCTTTTTTGCATTTATGAAATGGATTTTCGCCTGTTTCAAACTCACTAGACGCTCCCCACCCATGTTTGGAGATTAATAAACTAGCACAAGAGAATCAGCTCTTTGGTGCTGTACTTGTTTCTGTGAAAAGTCTGCATGTAGTGTATGAGCCTTAGTAGAGATGTCTTGGTAATTGCTCTGACAGGTCTGGGGTATCTGCCTAGTTGAACTTCGCGGAAAGACAGCACCGCAGAACTGCACGAACGATATCACTGTATTTTATGAGTGTGTGTGTCTGTGTGTTTAACTCTAAAGTATAGAGATGGTAATGGGTCTGCATGGGTGAGTTGCTGTGAAGCACTGATCCGTCAGTTTGGTCTCGTTGTTTCTTATCAAAAGCACGAAAAATGGAAGGAGACATGAGCGGACTCTGGATCTGTTCACTGCAAAGGGATTTGAGTGCAAAGGTTAGGTACAGACTTCCACCTGAAGTCAAAACAAAGTGTTTCGGGCTGTTTATGTGCACAAGAAAGGAAATGTGTGTCTGAGTGTGAGAGTGAGGCTGAGTCATATAAAGTAAACATCTGGAGGCATTCCTGAAACGCCTGAGCAGTGACAACGGCCAACCTGGCAGGAGAGAAGGGGAGGAAAAAGGGAGGGATGAAGGGAAAGGTAAACGAGAGAGGCGGGAAGGCGATAAAGTCACTGGGATACAAGTCGTTTCACTGCACTCCCTGCAGTGTCTCTCTCATCAATCTCCTCGTATTTGTATTACATTAAATTCCACATGGTTGAGACTAAACCTCTATAAAAGAGTGAGACTATGAATTCCAAGTCGGCTTACTCGAAGACCAACTCTTAAAAAGACATATATACTTATTCCCAGTTCAATATTAGCATAGAAATCCAAAATCAATTGTGTTACCTCATGGAGACATGCTATAAAGGCAGTCATGGTTGAGATGATTGGTATTAGCTGGACATTTAAAACACACAATCTGTGCTACATTCTACTGTGAACAGGATTTAACTTCTTTAATCAAACAGTCAAGTGAAAACTGCCTTTTCAGCGGGTACATTTTTCTCCACATTGTCTCAAGCAACTTCAGGTCCCTTGTCGACACTCCTCCTTTTCATCTCTTTCTCTGCAAGCGGAGGGAGGGATGAGACTGCAGGCCAGAGGACAAAAGAGACCCTTCCCCACGAGACAGACAAAGGCCAAGAAAGCCTCTGAGCAGAGACAGACAGACTGAGGGAGGTGGACGGAAAGAGACGGGAGTTATGGGAGAAGGAGGGGAGAGAACGATAGCGATGGCAGGAGGGAGAAAGGGTGGTCAGCCAAAACGTGATAAAGAAGCAGGTGGACGAAGAAAAGGGAGGGTGACTGACGCACAGTGCCTGATGCGATTGATGTATAAAAGAGCATGTGAGAGCATGCTCGGGGGCCAAACACATAGACGTCGAACACACGAGGGGAAGGAGGAAGAGGAGGGAGAGAGAGCTTGTGCTCCTGGGTGGAGAGCAACATTAAGCTATAAACTAGTCTGACACACACACATAAAGCAGGGCTGCACATTAAATCAACCCCCTAAACAGTCAAATCGGTTTCCAATCCAGGAGCTGTTGGGGAGATTTCTTGGCTTGTACTCGGACGTGTTTTTGACCATTTCTGAAGTCTTGAATCATCTTCCTGACATGTAACAATTCAATTGATTTATCACACACACACACAATATAGTCTTTTGTGCCTCCAGACCTACCGCATCTCTAAGGTAAACGCAAGTCACACGATGTACAGTATGTGCTTGAAAGCAGCAGGGAGTGATAGACACAGAGGGGAGGAGGGAGAGGGGAGGAAGGGGTGAAGCCCTGACAGAAGAAAGGAGGAAAAGAATGAGAGTGAAATTTAATTCCATTTTCCCCTAAAAAAAAACACTCTATACCTCCTTGGTCCTTTGATCTCTGTGCTTTTTTTTGGCAGCATCTGTTTGGGTGGACAGTTTGTAATATGTAATATGAATTTCCACACACAAACATAGTCCAGTCAAGTTCACGTTTAGCAGTTAAATAAGTCTGCGACTGTTATTTTCATCACTGATTATTACATTGATCGATACTTTTCAGTTAATAGACTGATCAATGTATAGGATGCTCTAAAAACCATGTGAAATTTTTCGATACATATGTAAAACATTGGCTTTGTCCTAAAAACAGGAGTTACATTTGACTTTAAATAGTAGATTGCGAAAAGCATCTGGGTTTGATCTTTATCTGGGTGTGAAGCTTTAGGTCAGGGTCGCCTTGGCACAGTTTCCAGTATGAATACACATGTTAAATTTTTCATATCAAAAATGGATATTTGGAAAAAAGAACAGAACAAAGTCGAGAATGACGGAACTGTAAAATTATTTATGGGATTAAATCACTTAAAAACAATAATTAATGCACATTACAACATGTTTCTGGTGCGCATGCTAATCGTGCATTTGGGTGGTTATTAGTCTTTCTCTTACGAAGTAGATCAAATGGTTGAGATGTGTTTAGGTGACACAGGGAAGTGCAGGTTACGTGTGTGTGTGTGTGTGTGTGTGTGTGTGTGTGTGTGTTTGTAAGAAGCTGTAGTGCTTGTGCTGCAGCAGTGGGTTTAGCTGAGATTAACACACTAATGCTGTCTGATTGCCAGACACAGGGTCCAACACCACTTCTAGACAAACACTGAGTGAGCAAGAAAATTTTGAGACAAGCGGTCCTGAAACACGCCGTCTGATCGGTGGAGTGAGGAGCAGTTATGACAGATGCTTTCATCAATTAGGCACAGATTAGTGTTGTCCATAATAAGGAAAGAGGTATAATCTGCAGTCCTTGTAAAAATGCTGATCACAAAAAGTAATCAAAACAAGACTTAGGGTCTACTGCCGTGCTCAGCGGCTCTGAGAGGCTGCACTACTGCTCGAGATGACAATGCCAAAATCCTTGAGGAGCAGTATAATACCTGATGTTTATGGGGTATTATATAGTGTTAGAGACCAAAGTCCTCAGGATCATAAATGTCTGTATAAAATCTCATGTCAATCTATTCAATAGTATTTTTGGACTAACGCAGTGTTTTGACTTTTTCCATACCACCTGCTGCTAGTGAGGCCAAAAAGAACAGCCACCAAGTTAACATGGTTTTTCAACAGTTCGAAAATTCAATTTCACAAAATAAATAAAGTCTCAAGTTTCCTTTGGTGCCTCTGGTGGTGGTAACTAGTCATGTGTCCAGATAAATATATCAATACAGCATACAGAAGATTTAAGACAGCGGGAAAAGAAGCGGAGAAAGAAAGGAGGGATGAAATGCAATGCAAGCTCCTGGCTAAACTTGAACCGACAATGTCGCATTTACAGTACATGCTTACATTGGTCAGCATCCTCAACCTCTGGATCACCAGCACACTCCAGTTTAAAGAAAATGGACGTCCTTGTCACTCTGTGTTATCAACAGAAAACCACAAACTGCATCTGGAACAGTTCTATTCATTTATTTGAGGAAAAATAAACTGGTTGTTTGTTCATTGTTTCTGCTGAGCCATGACTAACAGCTGACTGCGAGAAAGTCATGCTGCAGTTTGTGAAAAAATGTATTCGAGTGTATGTGTGTGTGTGTGTGTGTGTGTGTGTGTGTGTGTGTGTGTGCATGTGTTCGTGCATGTGGGTAGAAAGACAGAAAGTGGATATGAGTACATCATATTTCTGTGGTTGTGAGACGATGTGCGGCTGTTCATGGTGAATCTAACAGAGAAAGACTGAGTGTGGCTGTGCATATTAATGTGCCACAAGAACACCCTTGGGGGTTTACTGCGTGTGTATGTGTGTGTGTGTGTGTGTGTGTGTGTGTGTGTGTGTGTCACACACAGCACTAACGGTTATGACAGTTGGGCTAAGGTGTGTTGGCGGCAGTGGAGACCAGTGCAGCAGGTCTGTAGCAGAGTGTGTGTGTGTGTGTGTGTGTGTGTGTGTGTGTGTGTGTGTGTGTGTGTGTGTGTGTGTGTGTGTGTGTGTGTGTGTACATGTGTGTTTACCCGACCTGCAGAAACAAGTTCATCTAACCAACACTGATTTTGTAGTCGCAGTTAAAAAGGGACATTGTTGAGATTATAATTCCTTTTTTAAATTTTTCGTTATGAATTTGATTTAGTCCTCTCTGGCACAATATACTTTTGCATTGAATCAGACATTTCTGTTAAATTTCCAGAGTAAAATGTAATAATTCAAAGGAAGATGTAGGATTTTCTAAGATTAAAAATAGAACATTGATTACAATAAGGTATTAAATAACATCTATTATATATTTTGCATCCCATCTTTGCAACATCTGTTGGCTATGGTTGTGCAAGAGACGTTTTTGGGTACAATAAACAAGCAGCTGTTTTCATATTAAGATTAACCTGTTACATCATTCTAAAGCAGATTAATCTGACAAAATTCCCAAGTTTAATATTGTTGAAAGCCCCCGGCTTTGGACAGGCTTATACAAAGCTATATACAATAACTTTAGAGGTTAGGCTTATGACTAAAGTCTGATTTTTTTAGGAGCCAAGTGTGGAAGGACTTCCTTGTGGATGACAGCAGCACATTCCTTGAGAGGGCAGGAAAAAACAAAGACTCTCTGGGAAATTGCCGAAAAGTAACAGAGGCCATCTAACTGAATGGGGTTTATGTCTGTTAGGGTTTGAATCAGGTTATATAAAGTATTTGGGGAGAATGGAAAAGTCGGGGCCTTATTGAGGAACAGTTTAATGTAAGCAACAGTTTAATCACGGAGGAGACAAAAAGCCTTTCATGCAATCTCTAATTACATAGCCAAATATAATTTTAAAGCCTACGCTTAGTTAATTGTCCTCTGAGAGCCCACTCTCATTAAAGCTTCCCAAAAAACTGTTCATATGTTAATTGTGTTGGGACGAGAAAGCTGCCACTGTCTCTGACCCTCTTTATGCATTACATTTCGTACATAACTACTAATTGTTTCATTGACTCTAAACAGGGAAGACTCCATAAATAAGACAATAATTTACCTGAAAATAGCCAGGTATGTGTGTGTATATTATGTGTTTAAATCATCATCAAGTAGAAAGACTATGACCTCATCCTGTTACCAGCTGTTTCTATGACAGCCAAGCTTCCAGGTAACACACATCTTTCTCCTCCCTTCCCTCGGCTTTCTGTTTGTCCAACACTCCCTCTGCTGAGTTTTCAGCTGGAGCTGGTGAACCTCCCAGTAGGCCAAATGTTATCAGTGTAACTTGATCCCCAGCCCTTTCTAATGAGAGGGATTGTTTGTTGGGAGACTTAAATAACTCCCATAGACTATTTTTATCTTAGAAGTCACACCCTCTGCGTATGACACAAAAACACACACTGACCCTGCTCACATTAACTTTAACAAAGCTCGTCTGTGCGGCTATGGAAGATCTTATCAAAATCAAATATTTGGCTACTTGACGCAGATAAAACAAACATTAAAAAAATGCCCCAAACCTTTCTTTCAATTTTAACAGTTTATCTAAGCAATCATACAGTGACCTATTAATTATTTGTAGACTGCGATAGCTGGTATCAAAATGTTTTCTAACTGTGGAAATGAGCCAAAAAGCAGTCTTCAGCACTATATACACTCAAAGAGGTTTGTACATGGAACTGAAGGCATAGTGCAGACAGAATGAAGTTATTTAGCAATTTAACCACGCAAAGGTCGAGTCTGTTTGGCTGTCGACTGGTTAAAAGCACTTGAAAGCTAAAGTCTTTCCCTTCTAATTATCCCCAGTGGAGGACACAGCCCTTGTGGTATCACCATACCCAAATGGGAAGACAAGATGGAGGGCTGTGGGAGGAGAGGGGAGGAGGAGGAGGGAGGCAGCAGCTGGTGCATAGCCTGGACAGAAGGGAGGGAGATAGCGGGTGAAAGTAGATTTGGGGAGGCAAAATAATAGAAGGGCAACATGGTGGATCACTTTACACTCATGTCTGTTGCTGGTCCACTCCACAACCATTCATCAGAGACAGTTGGGTTGGGCTACTTAGCAGGGACCAGAGAATGTTTCCTTAGAAATGTGACGAGGCCTCCAGAAGAGTCACCACAGAATACCACACCAAAATATGACTACTGAGATGAAAAGTAGCTGCTACAGTGCTACACAGTCTGGTAAGTATTGTGCGAATGCAAAACTCCCTCCAACACATCACTGTGAGATACGTCACGTGGGGTGTTCCGGCTGGCATAGAACTGCCAATCATCCCGTCATGGATGAGAACTGCTGAGCAACTTAAACCAGTTGTCCCTGGTAACCACTTCCCTTCGCTGTCTGTCTGTGCTGTGAAGTTTCCTGTCAGAAACATCCTCTGTAGGCCTATGCTTCAGTGCAGAACCTACTGCTCTATTAAAGCACTGTGTTCAAAATAGCAGAGGCCCAAAAAACTAAACAAACCCTTCCACAGCACAGCATAAAATAACACAGAAGAATGCAGAGCTCGTGAATTATATGTCTTTATTGCAACTTCTAAAAGTCACACAATCATATAAGTATGATGATACTGACAATTAAATTCTATTCTGACCACTTAGCAAAGCTAAGATACTTCTGAAAAGTATGTTACAGTACAGAATATTAATTTCTATACACTTTTCACAACCACATGACTGCGAATATACACACGTCATTTTCACCATCAACTCATGTGTGTGAGAAATTGCGAGACGGTCCAAAACTTAGGACCATGCAGTTGACTTGACACACAATGTATAAATCATGTTGTCTGTCATATTTGTATTCTGTAGTCACATTAGAGGACACAGCATCCTTCCACCACGCCTAATGTCCTCTTTGCTGTTAGTTCTCACCATTTGTTTACAAAAGGTGCACCAGTTCTCATTTTGTCATTTTAATTCATCATCAAATATGTTTTTTTTAGGTTGAGGCCACACCCTGACACATGGGGTAGGCCACAGCATTTGCCGGTACGGACACTGGAAAACTCCATTATTACTCTAATCTTTTCATACAGATTCACTCAAGACTGAAGAACTTAATTTAACAGTATAGACTTTGCATATAAATCTTTTATCTAAGATCATGTTTTATTGTAGATCAAGTATTTTATCTAAGATCATGTTCAAATCCAGCCAAAAGTACCCACTCCATCAAAGGCTTTCTTTGGTAAAATGACAGGTTTGTTTTATCTATTGTTTAAGTTTAAAGGAAAAGGAGGATCCTGACTGCCTAATAAAGCTTACAAACAATAGCAATGTGAGCTATATGCCTACTTTATCCCACTAACTTGACTGACACAGTTTTGTTCGTGAACTGTTTAACCAGCCAACCCCCTGCTGGGGGGGAAATCACAATGCCTAAATCAACATAATGTGTGCAAAACGATGAGAACATTGTAGCCTTCAGGAGTGGCTGTCAAAGCAAAACCACTGAAATGCAACAGACTATATCTCCAGTAAACTTGTATCAGCAGCTCTAATGGAATATTAGAGCTGCTGATACTTCTGTTAACAAAGATGTCGTCCTATTAGGGAAAGAGCATACTTTTCCCTGTGTGAAAACCCCTCCCAGAGATTAGAGCGTAATGCTCTCTTTATCTAGTTTAAATTTAAAAAAGTGTTTGACCTTTCGATTCAGGAACTGAGAGCATGTGACAGCTCAATGTTGACTTTTACATGAGCTATATTTTGAGGCAGACTAAACTGTTTTATTTGCTGATAAACGTGGGAGCTTTGCCAGAGCATTAAATAAGTGCTTGGAGCATGAATATCACCTACTAGCTATTTCTACATGTCTCCCAAACACCCTTTTTAAGCTGTCAATTTTCTGCAATCCCCGAGCAATTCCAGAGATAGTTAACCTAACTGAGTGGCTGTTTAAACAACATGGCAGCACTGAGCGATGGGGCTGGGATCGATGAATGGGGCTCGGGATCGATGTATGTGGCCTGGGGGGACCTGGGCACTGCCGTAATGAGGAGGGGTCAAGGTTCAAGGTATGTCAAAATACTAGGCTGCTGGTGTTGACACGCCAGGCCTGGGGCCTGTTGGAAAGTATAAGTGAGGACTTACTGTAATAAAAAGGGAGTGATGCCAAACTTGTGCCGTCATTTCCGCATCTGCAATTTTTTCTGCCCAATTGGATGAAAGATAGAAGAGCAGCGAAACATTAGCTTCATTTATGTTTTGGCTGTGTGAACCACCCTGACCTACTTGCTCCTGTGCGTCTTCTGCATGACCACACCTACTTTTTTTCCAGCCCTCCCAGAAAAGCTGGTGGTGTTCACTGGCCCACAGTGATAGGTGATGTCATGACAGTGTGTGAATTCAGTGAAGTTGGCCTGTGAGAGTGTGTGTGTGTCAGGGGAGAGGGAGGGGGTCCAACTGAAGCTGGAATGCAGGGGTACATCACTATGAGGTCATGAGAATGATGGGCTGTTTGTGCAGCGGGAAGGCGAGGTTGAAAAAAAAAAAAAAGAGGGGAAAATCCAAAGATTACAACAGCTGCCCGGGCTAAAAGTATGAAACGCAGTTTTAATACACATGGAATTTCAGTGTACATGTAAAAAAATGAAAAGCTCACATGTCTACCACCAAATCAACCCAACAAGACCACATTAGGTATCTGAGGCTTTACTACCCAGCCAGTGGATGGACAGATGAGCTGGTTGGTTGGTTGGTTGGTTGGTTGGTTGGTTGGTAAGGGTGTGGTCACTAACATGCTCCAGCCAGAATGAGGAAAATGAACTTGCAGTGAACTGAATGTGATCTGGGCTGCTAGTGTTAGACAATACAAGCTATTGTACTGCTGCGGCTGTGTAGCCTCATCATCAACATAATGCCCTTCAGATCGCCCCTACCCATCTACCCTCCACCCTCAGGCCTGGGGAAAAGCCATACCCACATCCCCACTGATCCTATCTGAACAGCAATGATCCAACTACAGCAGTGCTTTTCAAATGGCCAGGTCACCGCATTACATGACTGTACTTAACTCATGAGAAAATGAAAATATATCAGGGATTATATCAGGGGAAAATGTCTGGTTTACGGACACTATCACTAAAGTAATTACACAAACTTTTAATATGGGATCTACAGGAATGTGCACGGCTAAAGCAGACACTACTGTTATTACGCTGCATTCAATTTACCTCGGAAGTCAGAGCTGACGATTACGTGACACCCAAGTTAATCGTGGTCCGGTTCCAGTTGGACGTTTTGATAGTTTCATGGGATGGGGGAAGTGGGGTTTGCTCTTGTCAGCTTACCCATTGTTAGTGATACTAGTTGATAGCAACGCCTTATGTGGTATTTTGTGTATACAAACACAAAACAACACTTGTCAATTTCTTCACCTACCCATGTCTGTGAGGCCCAAAATATTGGTCTCAACGGATGGTCTTTAATGTGAGCACTACACACTAGTACTTTAATTTCCCCTTGATTTCTTCATATGGTTGTGTCAGTAGAGCCGGTATAAGGCAATGATCATATGTTAGTAAATGCCTAAATATAGCATTATTCATGTGAGAATGTCTCACATGATAGGGAGCAAAGAAAGTCCTCTCAGACCACATGGTTTAATGAAACAGAGATGCCTGCCAGAGTAAATGAATGAGAATATTTGCTCCCTCTATGTGTCTCCAGTTGTTCCTTGATGCATTATCGTGGATTCTGTCTGCCTACACGGCCACAGGGCAGCGCTGAGAAAAGCCTAATTTGTGCGCATAGCTGTCTCCTTACGTCATGGTAAGGCTTAGGGGAAGTACTCCTATGCATTCCCTGGAGTGTCTGGCTCTGGATGCGTGTGTCAGTGTGTGTTGTATCTGTGTGTTTGCAAACGGGAACATTTGTGCTCATGCACATTTTGTTAAACCATTGCCTTGGTTGCGTGGTGTATTGTCCACTGCAATACTGTGCAACAAGGAACACAAGCAAACAAACAATTGCACATGCCTCTACTGTACAGTGTAGTGGCACATTCCCCCTTCACTCCAGTCTTGTCTCCTCTCTAACCTTTATGAGGAAGTGTGACACAATTGGGTTCAGACCTCTGTTGGGACTATTTAATATTGTCTTCCTGTGGGGGCAAACAAATGGCAAGCCATGGAAAGAGTGCAGAGCTCCACTGCCTGCCTCACATCTATAATAATGGAAGCTTACAGGGGGAAGAGGATTTTACAGTTTACACTTCTTAGTCACGGCTACATTCATTAAAAAAAAGAGGCTCCAGAAGTAGCTGGCGTTAAGTTTGATAAAGCGACGACTGGGGCTGACTACAAGTTTGAATATGAAAGAAGTGAGTTTACCAGACCCCTGTAGCCTGCTCCTCATCTCGGCTTGAGGCCTAAAGACTACATTACCGCTACTAGCATAACACCCCCAAATGTGAAAAGTTGCTGGAGCCAATCCCTGCTAACATTGGGCAAGAGGCGGGGTACACCATGGAGAGGTCGCCATTTAATCTCAGAGATTCTCCTATTGTGACCACAACAACATACAGGACCTTGTATGGAAAAAAACATGAGATATCAAAACAGCATTCAAGCACATTGTTACTGCTATGATGATTATTACAATCCTTCAGTTTCACTGCCTCACTAAGGGGTTGATTCAAACATACAACCTTCAATCAATGAATGACAAATCTCTCAAAACTGGTGGAGCAAATTAATGAGGCACAACCAAATGTAGCTGCATCTGTTTGGCACAGATCTTTTCAGAGTGAGCGTTAAGGCACTTCAACGTCATTTGTTCAGTAACTAAGCTGTCTAGCCAGGGGGACATCAAGGCACCAAGGCTAGAATGAGACCCTGTTGAAGTGGCAAAGTAACCTAGCTCAAAACTTTTAACAGCAGTCGGATATCATGCAGCACAATTAAACACAGTCTGTGGCTCATTTTATTACTGACACAGGCTGGGGTTCATGACGTCACAAAATGCAGATGTGGGGAAAAAAAGATAAAAAGGAGTAGACAGTGAAGACATGCAACAAATATTCTTAAACCTGATTAGTCTGCAGATTATTTTCTTGATTTATCTCGTGGTCTGTAGTGTCAGAAAATAATGATGATGGTCCGCCCACAATTTTCTATAGCCCCTTTACTAAAGGTGATGACTTGCTAGTTTTTTCTGACCAACAGACTAAAGCCCAATTATATTCTGATCAATGATATAAAACCGATAAAAGCAACAGACACTTCAGGAGGCGAACACCAAAGAATATCTTGACTGATGACTCAGTGATCTCATTCATCCACACCTTGGAGGTTAAATTCCATGTAGGACTGAGGCTGCAGGGAGCAAACCTGAGAACAGATCACACACACAGAACCACAAAACATGACAGACTGCTGCCAACGGTAAAACACATTCTGGTTTAAGTTTTGAGAGACTAAAGGAAAATGGAGCACATACTGCACAAGTGAGTAAATAGTGGACTGCAGAGTAAGCTACAGGTATACCGTGAGAACATGAATTTTCACACGCGTACGTTTAAAAACAAAAAAATGGACGTCAACCGATAAACAACATTACTTACTTATGATAATGTAACAGAGGAAAGGGTCAAATATTGGTGAAATGGTTGATGGAAGTACGAAAACAAGAACTGTCAAGTGTTTAGCCAGTATCTTATGTTGTCACAGACTCTCACACACGCACACACGTTTGGAAAGTGACATTTCAGCCAACTATTTTTTCAATCATCATCAACATTGTCCCAATTCTGCATTTATAAGTGCACCTGCTCCTCACGTGGTTACTTCTACCAACAGGATATATCATTGCTAAAGTGTCTCCTGTTTCGCCACTGTTCCCTGTCAACTGAATAACATCACAGTTCCTAAATTGCTAACAGGAACGTATGAATACAGAAGACACAGATAAAGCACATTCACCTGCACGACAGCACTAGCGCCTGCATTTCTGAACTATATGCAACTCCACACCTGCTGCATGTCAACTGATACACTACACGGGCTGAGACTTGAATGTCACAAGCTCTACAGGAACAACGGCTCACCAAGTTCAAAAGGTATGAACTTCATCATGCTCATCAGCCTCGGCCCCCAAGTAAAGGGATTTATTGTGGGTATTTTACTTGAAAAAGTCACTCTGAGCTTAGTGACTCTTGAGAGCGGAGCAAAGATCAATTACCATTCACAATCTATAGCCTACACCGGGAAATCATTGTTGAAATCATTTTACTTCAGTCCATTCCCTGTAAAATACAAAGCGAGACGTAGTCCTGCTCGCCAATGTGTTCATATAGGAACAAATGCCAAATGGGAGCTGGGAATGTGGTGTGTGCAACGTGTGCTGTTTCATAACAAACACACCACTGTTGTGTCTTGCATGCGCACTGCATCTGCACACAAAACACACACACAATGAAGGCACACACACCTATACAGTAAGACCAAAAGGGGGCCCACACTGTGGCAAATACAAAACAGTACAGTACAACACCAAGGTGACTGATACCCTGCTGGTGCGCGGCGTACAAGCCCCCCCACCAAACCAGAACGAGTCCCATCGTACATTATTGACAAGAAACAAACTATCCGTTTCAATTCAACCCAGTGGTTGGTGGCTCCTCGCAGCGAGGCCCCGGGGCCAACAAAAGTCCTCCAGCAAGAAGCTAGACTCCTTCATGCAAGCGGTTTACATATCAATAGTTATATTTCAGTACAGTTATATTCCAATACAAACCTGAGCAGCGATGGATGTTTATTCCATGTGCGGCCCAGCACTCAAACGTTGTCGTTCACAACTTTTGAGGGTTGGCGGACCCGAAGATTTTCCCTGATTGTTTTTGTAACATACCAAATACTTTGACCTCTTCAACCTATATTTAAAAAGTCAAATCTGAGAAGAGGAAAAAAAACTGACTGAACTGCTCATTACTAAAGATCACAAGCAGACAGGACTCTATTAGAAGCCCCCAGGCTTCTGGGGTGTTCCTTGACTCAACACGCCGTGGAACAGAGGAGTCACTCCATCAACTTACTTGTATAGAGTCGTTCGCCATCGTCGTCTCCGCTGCTCTGTTCTCACAGACAACCCGTGCACATGTGGGACTCGTGCTTCAGGCCCGCGCCCCGAGACCACGGTTGTGGAGCAACAAGGCTGACGGTCCTGTGGAGGCGATCTCTACTCCACACGGTCTGTACTGACACAAAGGCGAGCAGTCAGCAGGTAATCCGCATTGTCGGGTCCCCTGGCCGCGCCTGAACTGATCCTCCCAGGCGCCTTTCAGCGTGTCCGACCAGCGTCGATCCTGACTTCACTCAGATGAAAAAATTAATTTAAAAAAATGCGTTCACTGTTTGCACGTGAAAACAGAATGAGACGTGTGTTCCTCACGCGAGCGTGCAGACAACACTACGGACTCATTGTTCATGTCGCTCAGCGGGAGCTCGCCATTCAACAGCTAGCAGGCGCCCCGTGGACCCCCCCTGTCACTCGCGTCCTGCTCAAACACACAACACGGAATTTAACAGAAAGAGCCTTCTTCCCTGTCGTCGTCGTCGTCGTCTTCTTCTTCTCCCGGTAACATCCGTGAAACACGAACACGCCTGTATCACAAGCCACACACACACGGAGAGAGAGAGAGGGAGAAGCCGCCTGTCAGTCCCCCAGCAGCTCACACAGGCACAACCAGGGACAATAGAGAGCCCCTCCGTCCGCGGAAGATCCCGCCGGCTGGAGTCAAAAAAAAAGGCTCCAACAAACGAACCGAAAACGCGTCTCCCCTCGTGGCGGGCAGAGGCGGCGGCTCCTCACATTCAAACCGCGGCTAACTGTCGGCGGAGAGCGGCTGCGGCTCGACCGGCCACTTGTGAGATAGAGCCAGCCGCGCGTGCACGACAGTCGAGCGATGCCCGCCCGGGCGTTCATTGGTCCGGGGGCTGGGCGGCGGGGACGCGCCCGGATGTTATCATGTGACGTGTGCACGCGCTGTAGTCGTTGTTAACTGTAACTTCTAATGAACCAACTGTTGCTTACACGCAGGCGGCGGGGGGGGGGGGGGGGGGGGGGGGCGACAACGCAGTGATATGGTCAGAGTATTAAAGAAGTGTTAAGTTATACAAAAACTGTGTTACCACCAAATAATCTGCCAAATGTAAGGCATTTCTTAATACTTCTCACTATTCTCTGCTATTTTACTCTAGTAATCTCATGTATGTTTAAACACAGGAAACTTTTAAAACCCCAAACTCCGATTTTGGCCTAGTGGTTATCACAACGCACCGTGAAATCACAACAACAACAACAACAACAACAACAACAACAACAACAACAACAACTGTGTTTTCAGCCACTGTGATCATTTCAAAGAGAATTATGTATTGTATGAATATTCCAGGTACAAAGCACAGCGAAGCAAACAACTGGAATTTGGTGTTGAAATTAGTAAGTCCAAGTTTCAAGACTGAAATCTGGTACATAGTGGGGGGGTTTGAGTAAAAGATGCAAAGCACAACGGATTTTGATCTCATTCAACAGACACACTAATAATTAGTGTGTTCTTGCATGTAAGTAGGGGAGAGAAATAAAAGATAAAAGGGGGAGGGAGAGAGAGAGAAACTCATGAGAGGGAAGGGTGGTATGAGTGGGCAGAAGTGATAGAGTAGTTAGACTGGACCACATTTGCATAACTGATTTGCAAAATGTAAATTTTCAAGAAAAAAACATAAGGAAGGAGCGTTAAACAAGCGATACATACATACATATCCTCCATACTGTATTCATGACATGAACATCTGTCCATTCAAAACTCACAATAAAATGAAATCCACTGGATCATTTACAGTCATCACTGCGTATGATTCAAATGTGAGTTTCCACATCTATTGCTTCAGTGTGTGGAGGTGTTAAGAGGGTAGTAATGATTGATGATAGGGTTACCAGATGTCCTTTAATAAATTCACATATTCATGTTCATATTTTCAAACAATCATTCCTGTCCTCTTGAAAATGCAGTTGTGTTGGTTCCTCACAATTAAGAAGAAAGCTGATTGAACAGTCTTGACATTATTTTTAATTTCTTACATACAATGCAAATGTTTGTGTTCTTAGAAAGTGA
Organism: Scophthalmus maximus; assembly: GCF_022379125.1. Lineage (NCBI taxonomy): Eukaryota > Metazoa > Chordata > Actinopteri > Pleuronectiformes > Scophthalmidae > Scophthalmus > Scophthalmus maximus. The sequence goes on along the minus strand of NC_061522.1, from coordinate 14,612,734 downwards.
TATTTGCAAGTAACATTTGTTACTAGTTTGCATGTTATTTAGCCCACTGGCATATTTAAACGTCTACAATAATAGCTATGCTAGTTTTGTCTACTGCTGTAACTTTTGTATTTTCCTTTCCCCGGTAAACATTTCTTCAAAAGTTTCAACAAAATCCATGCTAGTTATAATAGTTCATATTGTTTACAGATGTGGAAAGATTTCAAAGATGTTGCCAATGCCTATATAGATAGTTAATGCATTACCATAATGCCCCTATGGACATAGAGCAGTGGTCTTTTTTTGGTAAAGCATGAGCAACACTACCAAGACAATATGAAGTATCAGTACTAGCTACATAAGTGTGATAATTATGGTATATTGGCCAAATTCTTGTTTCAACATTTTTTAAAGTTATAAATTATAACTATTACTATAACTATTACATGTTAGAAAATGTTATGAAAAGGCCATTACAGTTTCCCAAGACAATCACCCACATTTGAGAAGCCAAAGCGACATCCGCTTATAATTATTCAATTATAAAAGATGGTTGTGTTATTTTTCTGAAATGAATCAAAAATCTGAAGCCCCAATCTAATTAGATCAAAATACAATTATTTAGATTTAATTTTTTTTTTCTGTGACGTGGACCTGAACCCCCCCCCCCCCCCCCTTTGGCCTTTGATCGTCACACCACGCCCCCACGACGAATAGGTGAGTTAGCTTGACCGCTAGCTACGTAGCTAGTTATCGTTAAAGTGCGTTAATCTGTTGTTAAAACGTCATAACCAGCACTCTGCTTGTGGTCAGACATTCGACTGTGGCGTGGGTCAACTCAGTGAACAAACCAAACAGTCGATAAGTGAACAGTCTTTATCTGAGTTTGTCTCTTTGATTGAACTTGTTGCGTCGTTAGTATCGGCTAGCATTAGCATTAGTGTTAACTAGCTAACTGTTGAGGCAGAGCTGACAGTGACAGACGGCTTCAAAAAATAATAATAACACTCGCTTTGTTTTCCAACAGGTTTATTGATAAATGAAGACTTTCCCTACAGCGGAGAGCATGAAGATTATCCGAGTTCAAGTTGAGCTCCAGCTCGAGACCCCACCGGCCGGACAGCAGGTGTTCGGGGGCCAACCGGAGGAGGACATGAGCGGTGAGGGGCAGTCAGACAAATAAAACCCCGACGCGGGGCCGGTAGCGTTTGTGTACATGAGTGTTGACTTTCTGACTTCTAATGCTGAATACTCCAAACATTTTAATAAAGGGTTTAGTCTCCTTCTGTACTCATAGATGTTTTCTTGGTGTCAAATGTGTGTTCCAGAGCTGGACGAGCCGCTGTTGTGGCTGGCCGACGATGCTGTGGCGCCCCCTCGCGGCGGCTGTGCGTCCTGCAGCTGTGACTCTGAGGCCTGCAGACCCCTGGAGGACCGGCACGCGGAGAGGAGCCTGCAGTCCATGAGGCTGCAGCTCCAGTTCCTCATGGGCAAAGCCGACGACTTACACAACTGCCTCAAGAACGATGGGTAGGGTTTCAAGAGGGTAACCACAAGCATCAAATCAAATGTATTGGTATAGCCCATATTCACGAATCACAATTTGCCTCACAGGGTTTAACAGTTTGTACAAGGCGGGACATCCTCTGTCCTTGACCCTTGACCCTTGACTAGACAGAGGACAGAACAGGAAAAAACAAAACAGAGTGTAACAGAGCACATCAACAAAATAACAACATTTTAAAGCTGATATTGAAGGCATGTTTGTCCGTGTGTTCCGGCAGGCTGGAGCATCGCGAGAGGGAGGCTCTGGCTGCTGCAGTACCGAGTTTCCTGTACACCTGTCAGCCTTACTTCAACCACCTGGAATCCACAGCCAGGAGTAACGTGTCCCGGAACAGCCCTCTGCCTTTGGAAGTCTACACCGAGGTAAGTGTGTTTTTTTAAACAGGTTTTCTTACCTGTAGGATGTAACCATGCTCATAGCTTTGGTTTCATGCAGTCAGGATTTGCTGCTAACATTTGGAACTACCTTTTAGTAAGATATAGTCCGTGAGCTCTGCTGAATTTATTGGAATGTTCCTTTTCAACGCTCCTTCTGCACCACAAACAACATTCAGTCCACTTCCAATTGTATCAGCATAGTAATAAAATCACATATCTCAATAACTGCTCAGCTAGATGCTTTTATATTTATGTGAGAACATATACATTTGCATCAGCTAGGTAAAATGGCTTCCATGCATGCATCACAGAAAATATAGATCATAACTACTAATATATTAACAGTGAACACTGTGTTAGTGAATTTGGTCGTCTGATATGGTCAGCTGATAATTTACATTTGTTCCTGATCCAGTTATTGGGCCACATATTACCCTAAAGCAGAGACTATGTGTTCACTGAATGAAAACACTGCTGCAGCTTGACTCTAAACTTCTACTGTGTGTGTGTGTGTGTGTGTGTGTGTGCGTGCGTGCGTGCGTGCGTTTGCGTTTGCGTGCGTGCGTGCGTGCGTGCGTGCGTGTGTGTGCAGCTGCTAGATTTCTCTCAGCAGCTGTGTGACAAGTTGGAGCAGCTGATGTTAACCTATGCCAGACACAGTCTCCTCTGTTTGGATGAAACTAAGCCTGACAGGTAAACATGCGGGCGAGCACACACACACACACAAACACACACACACACACACACACTAATCTTCTATACTGAAATATTTTTGTCTGGAGAAAAAAAAAATCCCCACGTTAGAGTAACAAAAACAACATGAGAGACATACATACTGTACATATATCCAGTTTGTTTCACGCAACTGAACCTCTTTCAATGTCGACGTAACTCTCTAAAGATGTTGTTTGTTGATTTCAGTCCACACAAATGTGTACAGTAGAGTAAAACCTTTAACTTGTCAGGGGCAGTTCAGTGAAAACACATACTGGGCTTCACACTGCATAGTTAACACGTACCTGTGTCTGTGCAACACTTGCAAAGCTCCAAACTGTCATACTTTTCTATTCAGTAATTACTTTTGATGTTAACAAAAAAGCTGCAAATTACATATGGAAGAAAAACGTGGTTGTACAAGCCTGTAATCATTTGCTTGACTTGCATACAGATGCTTGATATTGACAGCAGTGTCAATGTATTTCCCTATTACTGTTGATTCGGCCATTTGTAACTTTTGCTACTAGAGAAATCTTGTGTCTCCGCAGGGATAATTTTGTCTATTTTCTTATTTTTTCACGGTCTACGTTCCCAGCCTGTCTCACTTCTGCATTGGCCAGACTCAGCTCGGCCGTCTGAGGCTGACGGTGTTCCGCTACTGCAAGCCGACGCCGTACCTCGCCCAGGTCAACACCGGCTTGTACAAACGGATGCGGTGGAACGTGGAGAGGCTCCGAGACGGGCTGCAGCAAGCAGGGGGGGAGCAGGGGGGAGGGAGTGAGGACACGGAGTAGTGAGTGTGAATGATGACGTTTCTCTGCCCATTATTTCCTCTCAGTCAGTCGAAGAACTGATGAGTTGTTTAAAAAATCACATTCACCGATCACTAACGGTCAACTTAAATTCTGACTTGAAACTCTTTTAATTCAACTGGTTTGTTTGTTTCTCATTAAGTTACTTCCTGTGCTATGAGGATATTCCCATTGCAAACGCAGAGGCTTTTGATGAGAGCCAAGGCGTCTCCCATGGCAACGTGGTGCGGATGTGGTCCATCGGTCAGTGGGTGCAGATAAACCCCAACACAGAGGACATCTACGACTGGTATAAGCATTTATGTTTCTCTACAGATGCTTTTACCTAAAGTGTTGTTCTGCTAGATCCTACAAAACAAAGTCCATCACATTCCAGTACCATCACCAATATGTCTATCACAGATTCTCTGCATGGAAACACTTTACTTGTATTTATGTTTCCCCTTTATGATCCATTTGTATGTTTCTTGTTCATGTTCTAGGATCATGTGTGAGGTTCCTCAGGCCTACTATCACCAGCTGTTGTTCCTGGGCAGCGACGAGCCGTCCAGCAGCGGAGCCACGGAGCTCCTGCAGCAGCTGCTGTGTGTCGGTTTCTCCCACTCCGATGTCACGAGTGTGGAAAACTGGACCAGTTTTTTCCAGGCAGGGTAACGGGGGTAAATCCTTGTTGAACATTCGGGTTTGAAATGTCTACCTCAGTCAGGTTCTCTGCACAATGTTCTGTCACTTTACTCTGTTTTTTCTAAGAGTTTAAAAATATTCTAAGTTTTTTTTAATGGGGGACATTTTTAAGAGCATGTTTTGCTGAAAAAAAAAAAGAAAGAATTCTGTGTTCATATTGTAACTTTTAAAAACAGAGTTTAAGAGTTTAAAAATATTCCAAGTTTGATAAGGGTTCACATATTTTTCAGAGCATGTTGTTTTGCTGTAAATAAGTCCAAACGTGTTATTAAAAAACATTTTATTTACATGAAACAGTGCATCGACATAATTAAACAACATCACAGGTTTTTGATTTTCACAAAGTCAAAGATAATAAGGAAAATGTTTTTACATTTTAAAATAAGCTGCCATTATTGGGGCCCCACAAGCGAGAAGGCCCGGTTTACTTCATTTCAGCAGGTTCATCATCATCATCGTCCTCATCATTTAAATTAGTACACATAAGCCCCACTTCATTTTTAATAAATTAATATCCAAAATGGGAGATTTAACAAAATTACGCATACACCAAGTAACAAATGAAATTGTCGACTCAGAGTTCAGGCTGCTGTGTTCAGTTTGACCTTGTAAGTAATCACTTCCATTGAGTGGACATAGAAAACAGCATTTTACTTAAATCTACAATTTACAATCAACATCATTCATTCTCTACTTCAATAAAAATCTATAATAGGACTCTTAAAGGGCGACTATACTTCTATATCTCTAAAGTACAAAAGTAAAGTGGAATTTCCCTTCATTACAGTGATCAGTCTTAACAGTATACACACAAATGCTGACATGCATTGCAAATGCACATTTAAAAAGTCCAGCTTCAAAGCAGCTTCCTCCGCTTCTTCACAGGCTGTGATAAGAGGCCGTACAACGGCAGGGGGAATTTTCTTCTCTGGATCCAGCAGTGCAGGAAAAAAAGGGAGGCAAGAAACGGATCAGTCGTAAAAAAAGATTAAAGCGCTGGATGCCAGATCTGTGTTCACTTCAGTTAATAAACAATTCAACCTTTATATGGTTTAACACCGGAGGGCGAGACGGCGAGCCAAGAACCGATCCAATACAAAACATGAGAGAAACGTCATAATGCAGTCAGGTGATGTTTGAGCCCTCCAGTCAGATCTAAATCGGTGTAATTGTAACTCACCGTCTGACCTGAGACTGCCTTCAACACTGACATGGACAGATACAACCAGCGAGGAGCCGACACACTACTGCACTGTACCTCGTCACAGATTCAACATTAATACACAATTAATACACAGAATAACCTGATATTCCCGCCCTGTCAATAATATCCCTCCTGATATGACACGACGCGGTGACCCCTGACCCCCACAGCGGCATCGGTTAAAGTCCAGAGTGCTGAGTAGGGCTGCTGTAATTACAGACTATCATCTGTCCGTTGTCTGCGACTGAAGGAGCATCATCTACCCCTCGAGCGTGAGAATCTGAGGAAGACTACGCCTAAGAAAAAATGCACGTCTCCCTAACAGTGACGTCGACCTAAAAAGATTCTTCTCTAAAACTAACCTTCAGCAGTTTTTAATTTCATCACAATCATATCACGTAACTATCAAATCATTAGATCCCGACTCCAGTGTGCACGTCGCACTGACCTTTAGTACGGATGATGATGATGATTTCTTTGACCTCAGTTTGCAAAGGGGATGACGACAGGGGCTTGTAAAGAAGCCTGTATCATTAACACATTTGAATTAGTAAACTTCACAAGAGTTGGTGTTTGATTAAGTGCCGCCTCAAACAAATCTGGGAGTCGCCGTCTCATCGATATTCAGTAGCTAAATCTCCAGCGTAGTCCCACTTTTCAATAAGGTGACATTGAGGCATGTCAACACATGAACAGCTCTTCCTTCATTCAGAGGAGCTGCAGGTAATAAAAAGCAACCAAATCTATCAGTGTATTTACCTTTGATTACTTTTGGTCATTTGGCACCGTCAAGGTGCGTGTGTCCAACCATGGCACAGAGTTTTGGCATAAAGAAAAGCGTCCAGTCACACCCAGTTGAGTCAGATGGCATGCATCATGGGATTCTGCCAATAATCACATGGTGTCAGGTGTGTGTGGCTTTAAAGGGTTGAAATATGATACGAGTCTGTTTGTGTTTCCGGGGTAAGGGATATCGACAGCGCGAGGTAAGAGGAGGCGCAGAGTTTCAGCGAGGTGTCGCTTTGAGTATGTCTTCTCAAATGTCGGTGGCAGAGATGAGACGCAGATTCTTCACTGTCAGCGTCAGACACTTTGTCGCCCTGAGCAGAGACTCTCAGGCACATGTTGGGGAGGGGACCAAATATTCAACACTTTTTGTTCCTAAATGTAGAGAAAGCTTTAAAACAGCATCTAGAGCTTCATGTCGGTTCAATGAGACGCACCAGCAGAAAATATAATGTTGGCCTGCTTCACTGAATTGCGTCTCCTTGACATTAACAACGGCCTTAAAGACAGTATCCAACAGTCCAGAAACTAATCATTTACTTTGTTGCGGTTGGATACAAACCTCAGGGGAGGGGAGAGTCTTAACCCCGGACCGTGAAGTCACTCAAATTTTTTTTTTTGCATCAATAAACTGCACACAAACTTGTAGCACCTATAGCACCACCAATAATTAGAATGTTTGAATGTGCTTGTTTTTACAATACAGTTAGAAAACCGTGTCTCACAATTCCTGTCGACAGGCTGTGACCACTTCGTCTTTCTCAGATCGCTGCATCCGATTTCCTTTAAAAAGCCCCAATAGGTAGAAGAATTCAGTAGTTTAAAAGGGGGGGGGGGGGAGCAAAGATCATAGGGTGAGCATGAAAAAAAATAATTATATATATTGCATAAATGTTTTTCTGCTCTTATCTTGTTGATCCTCCTGCACCCACCTCAGATTTATCTTTTGGCTTGTCAACCACTGGTTTATGGTCCTATCATTGATCTTTTTTTGTACTTTCTTTTCTGTAATTTAAAAAATCTTAAAAACAACCGGTGACCATTCATTACAATACGATGGATATTTAAGTTTAACTTCTTTGACAGATAATATTATTTGTTCTGGTATTTGTTTTTCCTCGCTCAAACATCGACTTCCGTGTGTGCATCTGTTCCACGAGTAAAACAATTAATTTGCTTAATTGTGTTTTTTTTTTGTTTGCTTCAATTAGGGAGGTTTGTTTGTGCACGTCTCTCATAGTTTTGAATGTGCGTGCGTGTGTGTGATCATGCCTGTGTGAGTGTTGTTGTGTTTTCACGCTCCTCAGTGATGCGTCTCCAGCTCTACCACCGTCCACTCTCCCTGTGGGGAGCTCCCAGTAGCCTCTGGGGAGAAACTGCTGACAGAGGTGACGGTGGCAGAGGGAGGGGTGAGTGGGGGCAGCAGGCTGGGCCACAGGCTGCTCTCAAGGGGGCTCAGTGTGCCTCCTGCACCCCCTGGCATCCGCAGCAAGGAGGAGCAGCCATCTCCGTTCAGCAGCAGGGTCTGATTGATCAGCTGCTGGACTATGTCCACCTTTTTCCCCCAGTCCAGGTCCAGGGGGGGAGGTCGCTCCGGAGATTCGGGAGGGGAGGGGGAAAAGCAGTCTCGATCCTGGGAGGGGATGCTTGTTGTGTGAGGGGCATCCGTGTGAGAAGGAGGAGTAGGGGGGTTCTCAGTTGAGGGCAAAGACTCTTGATGTATCACTTTATCTGACCTCACACTGTCACAATCCATCCCTTGACTTGACGTCTCTTGATTGGGCACCTTCTTCTCTTTAGATGGGTTCAGCTCCTTTACTCCCTGGTCTTCGTCACCAGCCTCCTCCTCATCACTGTTCTCCAGGGCTTCATAGATGGTGCAGAGGCCGGAGGAGGGAGACAACAGAACTGCCTGACCTTTATCAGACTCTTGCAGCTCTTGCTGCCACTGCATGATTTGCTGCCGTTGCTTCAGCTCCTGTTGCTGCTGCTGCAGTTGTAGTTCGAGGTCTCTCCTCTGCTTCAGCTCCTCGTCCTTCCTCAAATCCTCCTCTCTCATTTTCCTCTCCTCCTCCTCCTTATTCCTTTTTATTTCTTCTTCTGCCTCCTCTTTCTTCTTCCTCTGCTCTTCTTCCTCCCTCCTCTTCCTCTCCTGCTCTGCCTCCTCCAGCGGTCGGCTCTGCTGCTCCCTGCGATGCTGCAGCTCCAGCAGCTGCCTCTGGTGTTGCTCCAGGCGGCGGAGCTGGGGGCTCAACGCCTGCTGCCCGAGGCTCCTCGGAGGGAGGTCGGCACAGGTCAGCTTTGGCGGGGCAATGGCGCCGCCAAGAGGTTTGACGAGGTCGCAGTAGGTTCTGGGGTACGCCGATTGATCGCGACGGTGAGGGTGCGGTAGTGCAGTGAAGCCTGTGTGTGAGAGGAAGTGGGAAGGAAGATTACGGTAGCGTGATGTTATAAAACAGAAGTTTTTAGAAGGCAGCAGGACAGTGACAGCAGTGCAGTGAGTACAAGCAGAAGGGTGTGGAGGGAGCGGGGCGGCCTTCAGAGGCTCATACCCGCCGACGGGATAGTGGAAGCATTGTGAAGCCAAACACAGAGGTCTGCCAGGAGCCTACAGCACCAGAATGACTGGCAGTTATTTGTACGTCTGTACTTTGAACAAGTGACAGTGGGATATTGTTTGCAAGCTGTTCAGCAGTGACAGTAAATTATTCATAGCATTCGTGTTAGAACAGTGAACACACCAGAAAAGAGTGACCCAAGGTGAGGTGACTGGGGTGGTGAGTGGAGCTAGGGCAGGGAAATTTGTGCAGAGAGCAAATATGCATACTTAACGTGACTTCCCCCCCTACGTGTAATCTTGTAAAAATGACATCCAGAGGTTTTTATGTGCACATAAAAAAAAAAGGCAGCCAACTTCCTGTATATGCAAATATTATAAACTATGGTGAGACAATCACAGAAAAGCTTGTTGTGAGCTTAAAAACGTCATCGCCCGTGAACGGAGTTTCTAGTTAGTCGACCAGCAATACATGCAAAAGCTCTCCATGCATTGAGAAGACATCCAGCATCACAGGAAAACAGAAAATAAATAATAGCTTGGATTTAGAAGGAATCAAGTTAGGGCCAGACATTATTCTAACCCAAGAACATCCAGACCTAGAGCCAAGCTTATTTACCTTGAACAAACCAATCCATAGTAATGAGATGAAAAAATATCAAGTCATTGGTGCAACAGTGACATGCATAAGCTCAGTTAACAGTAATACATTGATGTAGAACAGTGCAGCAAGAATGGTAAAAAAACGAAACAAAGTCAGTAGAAAAGACCCACAGTAGACTGGAGGGAAACGAAAGCAGCAGCAGAAGCAGCTTCGCATCCTTCTAGAGACTCGCCCGTGAGCTGTTCGATCCACGGACGAGAAGGTCCTGTGGCACGGATGATCAGTCCGTAGCAGATTCATTCATTCCAGTGATGTGGTTCTCAGAGCGGTGAAGTATTCCAGGGTTTATATCGTTTCCAGTTTTTTTTTCAAGGAGAAAAGGCCATAACTTATGAATGAGTGTCTGTGTGGGTGTGTGCCAAGAGGAGATCATTAATGAGCTGTCGACCGAGTGAAAATGTCTGTAATATTATGAGCCACAGGTAAAAAAAAATAAAATAAAAAGGTTTGTGAGCTCTTGACATGAATACCAGTGGTGTTGCACATGGATTGACAGACCATGAATATGCCTTACACTCATTTCAATAAAACTGTACGGTGAGAGAGTACGTCATGGTAAAAATCTAATCTTTATTTAAAGTTGTAAGGTTCAATACTCCAAAAGATGGATAAACACAGGGGGGCTGCGGTACAGTTGTAAAGTGCAAGAAGAGATGAGGGAGTGATGGGAGAATAAGGAAGATTGCCTGTGTATCGTAATGTAGGAAAGCGTAATCAAACATGAATATACAATCAAAAAACTCATTTTCAATTATCAGCTTTGTTCATAAAAAAAAGAGGATAAATACACGTGAAAACATGTCAAACATTTCATTCCACAATTCTTTTGTTACCATTGATTTTCTTGTTTTCCCTCTTTAAGTCCAATCCATGCCAGTTCAGGGCGACAACACTCACCGAAACCCAGATACGCTCACACATTAGGAGTAAAAAGTAGCTATTGCACATACAGGAATTTAAGCCGTATACTCATAATAGAAATGTTATATCAGAGCCATTGCTTTCCTCTTATTTCTTCCCTTTTTTTTTGCTCTCTGTTTTTTAACTTTAACTTTGATTATGTCCACCCCCAGAGATTTCAGGACAAACGCTGACAACAGGAACAACAACAGTGAGATATTATTTGAGGGGAGAGTAGAACAGGGCCGGAGGGAGACGAGGGGCGTTATTCAGGCTGTTAGGGAGATGAGGAACTATACATTACCTGCAAAAGAGTTCTCAGTCTTTTCACAGATAGCAGAATAGTAAGGAGGCTGGATGTCATCTGGGTGTTCCTCTGGTTTCGGCAAAGTGGACGAAGGGTCTGTGGCTTCCTCTGACCCCGCCGCTTCCTCCAGGACGAGCTCGGCTGACTCTGCTTCCTGCTTCCCACACTCGATGTACTGCTGCTCTGCAGCAGCGAGGCACGGCTGGGTGAGAGGCTGTGGGATTAGGCCAGGCTCCTTGGCCTCCTCGGGCAGCTCCTCCAGGGAGAAGATGCCAGGGCTCTTGATGCAGCTCTCCCCTGTGGACTGGGCGTTCGAATTTGAAGCTGTGGTCATGGTGTCAAAGCCATAAGACGCCAATGAAGTGGCCGAAGGCGGGGTGGTATCTCCACCTGCCATCTCCAGCTCCTCTCCCTCCTCCACAGTGGACAGGCAGCGCTGCGCTGGGGGCTGGCTGTCGAAGGTGATGTGGCCGAGCGCTGGACTCTCCAAGGAGTCATCCAGTTGAGCTTCTCCCTCCGTGTCGCTGGCCTCGTCTTCTGTTACTGATGATGAGGAGGGGTTGGAAGTGGGGGCAGTTACAGGGGCTCCCAGAACTTCATCTGCTGGCAGGGTCTCTGCCTCGGCCTCTTCCTCCTCTCCTTCGTCCTCTCCTCTGTCCAAGTGTATGCCCAGGTCCAGCTGGGGAGAAAGCTGTGGAGCTTGCACGTCTCGAGGCTGGAGCTTGTCATCTCGATTGTAGTCACCAAGTTTTTCAGTTGTGCTGGTGTCACTGCTCACGGTGCTTGATAGAGACATCCCTGGGGCAGAGAGGGGAGCTGGGGCCAGGGTCTGCATCAAGGCTGGGCTGGATTGATCCAAATGCAACTGGGCCTCCAGATTTTGAGGCTCATCTTTGACAGATGAATGATGAGGAGTATCTTGGCTTTCAATGACAAAAGGAGCAGAGCCTAGTTCTAGCCAGGCTTGGGCTGGGTTCTGAGTTGGGGTCTCAGAGTCTGCTTGCCAGGGGTCTGCCAATAGGCTTGCTGCAGCTTCTCCTCCGACCGAGGGGACGTGTTCCGGAACCTGCTGTGGCTTAACAGGTTCTGCCCAGGGATCAGCAAAGGGGTTTGGCTGGTCCCACTGAGCAGCGGGGGCAGATGGCAGCAGGGGAGGGGGAGGAGGCAGCTGGTCAACTCTGTTTAAGTTGTCCAGCCTTTCATCCTCATCAAAGTCATCTTCATCTGCATTCCCATAGCTCTCCAGCCCACTCTCTGTCACCCCCTCACTGGCCATGTCCACGTCTTCATCCTCATCCTCCTCCTCCTGCTCCTCATCATTCACATCATTATCATGCCTGGGTCTCTGCAATTCATCTGTCCGCTCTGAACCCACATCCATGTCACACACCCGATCGTAGTCGTCGTCCTCGTCATCCTCGTCAAAGTCATTGACAGGTATGTCGGGCACCTTCTCAAAGTCAGGGGATCCTGCCGAGGCTCCTTCCATGTCAATGGCTCCTTTGAGACTTCCGTCTCCCAGATCGTCCATGCTCTCTGTGCCCTCCAGGACACCTGGGGCGCTCAACTCGGACGCACCCTGCTGGCTGCCGCTTACATCCTCAGAGTCCAGCTCGGAGAGCAAGGCGCCACCGGCTCTCCAAGCAGACCCCGCCACCGGTCCAGCTGAACCGGGACGGGACTCTTCTGTAGGCTGTGTGGTCCCACTCATTTCAGACACAGAAACCAGCTGGCTTCCCTCCCTCTCCTCCTCATCCTCCTCCTCATTCAGATTGGCAGGAGGAACTATCTGAGGGATGGCATTTGATGGTGCTGGGAAGGCTTTGGATGTGGAGGGCGTTTGGTGAGTTAACAAGTAAACAGATTCTTCGCATAGGTCAAGAAGAGAGGCCACGGGTAACGTAGGCTCAGCCGGGGCAGGGATCTGCTCCTGCGTTGTTAGTAAGGGAGCACTGCTTTCTAGCTGCTCTTGGGGTGCAGAGGCTTCTGGTAAGGTGGTCCTGACAGGGCTTTGTGGAGGAGAAGGTGCAGCTGCATGGCTTTGCACAGTGTCTTGAGGTACCACTTCTGGTGGGGTATCCTGTACCAAGACTGGGGGAGGGACTTCCTCTGGTGCAGAGGCAGCAGGGAAGGATCCTTGTGGTAAGGTCACTGCAGCCTCTGCTTGTGTATCTGTGAGAATAGTCGATACTGTGGCAGCTGCCACCACTGTACCGGCTGCTTGTAAAGCAGCTCTGGTTTTATTTGAAGCCCCCGTCTTCTTGGTGGCAGTGAAAGGTGGGACAGCCTGTGTGGGTTTGGTTCCACGTTTTGACTGAGGGGTGCTGCCACTTGCAGGTTTGCTGGCTGGAGAGGAAGGTGGGGTTCGGCCGAGGGGGGGTTTGTTAAGGGCAGGGAACCGAACAAGAGCTACTGGTTTAATTGTGGGAGGTTTCGCGGGCGATTGAGTTTTGGACTGTGACACCTTGGAGTCTGTTGCCTTTGCTGTTGTAGACCATTTGGTAGCAGAGTTGAGCTTTGCAGTGGCCGTGGGTTTAGAGGGTTCAGGTTTTTTGGAAGCAGCTGATGTTGTAGCTGTTGTGGACTTTTGAGCCACTGCAGCAGAGGGTGGTCGACCAACATCTGGCATAAAGAGAAAAACAGAAAAAAATCAATCAATTCCCTCAATCAATAATAAAATAATTTTATGAATTGTCAATTTCAACCGAGCATTTTTGTTATATTTTAGCTCAGTGCTCACAGTGTCACTTAATAAAAACTTATATCAGACACTTTTACAGTAGTTATTTCTGTTTTCAGTCCACAGATTCAAAGGGAATCTATCATCATGGATTAAACCATTTATAAATAGATTTATAGGACTTAGTCAAACACTTTCTGCTACCTTATTATAGACATTTAAAGGTTTAAAATTCAAAAAATGTTTAGACAATCCACTCCTCCAAAGGGGGAAAAAACCCTCAAACACAGAGATGTATCATCTCTACAAAATGGCTTCATAAAAGTGCCTCCTGTTCACAACAAAGATAACTTCTAACCTTTCTTGGCAGCAGCAGTTTTAGGAGGCGGTGCTGTTGTGATCCTGCCAGTAGATGGCGCTGTGGTAAGTCTAGAAGCAGTGGTTTTAGTCGTTGCAGTGATGGAGGGCTTGGTTGTAGCTGTGGTGGGCCTGGATGTGGTGGATGCGGGTCGAGCCGTTGAGGGAGCTGTCGCAGGCCTGGAGGCAGAGAAACAAAGACATGTTCAGGTGGCAACAAACACTGCCAACCAAAACTCTGCTGTTTCCATTTGTTGGTGTGCAAAAGGTCCGAACGTGAAATGTGAGGCTGTTCCTCTACATGCATTAACAAGCATAAATGAATGACCCGTCATGATGTAAACACAATTTCAAAAATGGGAGCCCAGTAATATCCATCTATCACATTTATACCTCCTGTACTGAGAAAAAATACAAGATGTAATGGGAATGGAAAGCTTGAACAGAGGAAGAATGACAGGTGGAGGTAGAGAAGATGAGATTGGAGGCAATGAAAAGTGACAGGAGCCGAAAGAGAGTTTCTGTGGAGAAGGAAAGGATGGGGGGTAGTAATGGTGAGCAGAACAAAAGGATAAATTAAGAGGTGACCAAGGAGAAGAGCGGGTAAAAGAACACAAAGGGGGATAACAGCTGACAACCCCTACAGTCCAGTGGAGTGAAAAAAAAGATCAATCCTGTAGTACACTCTTGGTGTACTGTTTGGAGGAGTCCTTATGTGACACTGCACTAATCCACTCAGTCACTTCAACAGCAGCTACAACTCCCCACCTTCCTCTCTTCCTCTCCCAGACTCTTCTCTTAGGAGCACACATCCCGTTCCATTAGATTTGCCTTTAGCATAGACGCACTGTGGACTACTGCCTAAAAACTGGATGTCATGGTTTGTTCACCTAGTAGATGTGAACCAACCTTCATATAAAAGTAGCAAAAAACAAATAAACACTTGTCTGAATGTCACCGTCATCCTTGGACACAACCTATGAGATTCCTTAAGGAGTCCTTGAATCAGTGGAGCTCCCGTTGGGGATTTGACATCATCACATTTGACATCAAATCAATGTCAAATTGATTTGATTGATTTTTTTTTGTGTATTTTACATATAATGTCAAGCAGAAGTAATTTCAGGACACTTTCCTTATACACCTTATTCTTCATTCCTGTATGAAAGATTGTGGATGAAACTTAACGTGATTTGTGAACCCTAACCCTAATGAGCCCTAACCCCCCCACACCAGTAAACCTAGTGGGAAACACTGGACCAGCAATCAAACCATTTGTGCACACACATTACTCACTTTACACATTGTGCCACAACACACTTCTTTGATATATGGCACAGCATCAGGAGTCAAAGTCAAATCACAATCCGTACTGAATTAATCAGTTGCTTCCTGACTGAAACGTGTTTGGATGTGTGGTCATGTTTTGTCCTAGCACGTAATAGTAGTAAAGTAGTTTTAGGCATCTGTCAAAGAGTCAGTACTAATTTATAATGTTATTCAGCAATTCGTTTCAGGGCACAATAGACACACGTCCTATTCCAAAAACACCAGACATGCTCTGAACAGCTCGACTGACACTGATCATGAACTACTGCCAGTGTCAGCACAGCAGCCTGTTTTAGTATTTAACACTTGAATTAAGGTGAGTCAGGTGACATCAGTTCATCAGCCTTTCAGTGCAGTGATATGATAAACTGTAACCCAACTTAAATCTGAATGTTGCTTATGCTGAGTTATATTTGGCTCTGTCAAATCTCCACACAACACATTCGTCTCGTCAGGCTCCAACATTTTGACATGGTCTGTGCTGAGACGCACCGCCGCACTGGCTAACCTACAGACAAATTCAGCCAGTTTAAAAAAGCGAGTAGTCAGCCGCAGGCGGCACTAGTCCTCATTTCTACACTTGAACCCTGGTGTTGAAAAATAAAGCAAAACCTCAGCACTGTAAATAATCTGCATGACATCTGTTTCTAATCAAACAGATGGACTTTTCACAACAACAAGAGCCGTATAATCGAACCCAATTGCCTTGAGGAGCTGTGTGACCCGACCATCAATTACAACAATATCTTCATCTGGATTCGGTCTGCTGATGTGGCTGATGATGTGCACATGAGCTGACAAAGACGCAGAAACTTTGATGGCTTTCAGCGGAGCAGCATGCCTGCACACAGATGCCGCTCCCACATGACAATAACCATTACAATGACCATTTGTTTCGCCCTGAGATCACAAAGCCACTGGAGACCAGGACTCAGAGCAGCGGGACAGTACGATTGGCTGTCGTGATGAGATTTGGGTTGCCATGTGAAGTGCAGCTAATTGAGGTCATTTTTCATATCCAATCCCGCATGTCAGCAAAATCTGAATTGACATGACCACTCAATTACAGGAATCAAGGCAGACAACTCTGAGTGACTGGCCTTCTCTGATCAGAGTGAGATGTGGAGAGAGGAGTTAAGAGTTGGGACTAAAAGAGGATAAGGGGAGGTCACAGACACAATATAACCCCAAACTCCTCCCTCCACTGTTTTATGATAACTCATAAAGGTTTGATCCAGAGGGACGGCAGAGAGGAATAAACGGCCCCACTAATGCCCATACTCCAAACAACCCCTGTGGGTGTGGGCTGGTGGTTGTGTTGTTGGTGTATTAGTATGGATTACATTTCTTGCCAACAGAGGGTTGAAATCAATACAAATCACAGGGCAGAGAGGATGAGAGGAGCTACACAGCCAACTACACGATTTCGATGACCAAACAAGGGGTCTTCTTAAGGGCAAAGGTAAGCACAGAGACACCGTTTCACTTTAGGGGACTCTTTTGTTTGACAATCAATATTCACAAATGTTTACGACAGATGCAGAACAACACAGCCGTGGCATTAACATACTGAGCAGCTGCAACATCTGCTGGGCCAAAAATCAAAGTGTAAACATGAGGCAGGGGAGATTTGATGAAGCCACACCTCCTCCATTCACGACTCGCTCTGCTCTTGTTCCTCTAAAAATACAGCTGGGAGGCTAAACTCACTTGGCATGCCGATGCCTGTGGATTAAATTATTCTGTTTTAATCAAGGCATAGAGAAAAGGAGAGTTCTTGGTCAGGATGTATCCTTGTGGCAGTTAGCCCTCCTACAAATAAAAAAATGTATGCAGTTTAAGTACACATTCTTCCAGTCTCGCCCTTTTCCCCCTCATCACTTCAAGAGCCCCCTCCGAGACAACAAATGAAAATAAAGCACTCTTACAATGCCTTGTGTGGCTTGTAGGCTGTCCAAAACCAGCTGCTTTACTCCTTCCTGAGAGGAGCACACATTCCTAAGGCTTGTGTGGGCCCACAGTTATCTCCCTGACAATAAAAGAGAGGAAGACTGAATCAGCTCAGTGGAGAGTTTGGATGAAGTGTAGCTTCCTAGCAATAGAAGGGCAGACAGCGTTGGCTCTCACGAGGCCCTAGACACCCACTGTCACCGTGATAGATACCATTTGCCTTTGCTGTTTGGACAGTAATCCTGCTCCCTGCCGAGACCGTCGGGGAGAAGTGACAGTTTGATGTCCGACAGAGCAACACAGAGATTATATGGTGAAAGTAGGACGACCATTATTGTATTTGGTATAGTTTTAATAAATTCTCTATTACAGCAGGTCCAGCTTTACATATTGAGGGCCAAAATCCTGGCCAAATGCCCGGCACTGTGCAAGCACAGACGGCAAAAGAAAAAGAGGGATGAGGGGGAAGAGAAGGGAGATTGAAAGAGGGGATGGGACAGACAAAGACTGATTACTCAGTCAGTGCAATGACACCATAACCCATCACTGGAGTAGAGCAGAGCAGAGAGACACGTTTTACATGTAGCCTCAAATCCATTTATCAATGTTTCTCAGTGATCATAGGGACGAGACATCCTCGTGTTATGCAGATGAATTGTACGTCTTCAAACATTTTAGTTACACACGATATCAACAGAGCTGAACGTACCCAGCCTCATTAATGTGTGTACTAAAATTCACCATGTATGTCATGTATATTCCTACTTTTGTTTCTTATCAAATCTTATTCTCACCTTCCCCAAGCACATATCTTATACACAGGAGTTCATAGCCATACATCTCACTAAATCTTACTGTCTTATCTTACTGACAGAGACTCTGGTAAAAATAAAATAATTTAAAACCCCCCAATATATTTTGGTTCCTCCCTTTGGACAAATCTACATCAATACTTAATGAGAGGGGCTGGTCTTTACAGTTGGACCCAGGCAGGAGTGAGCTACTACACGCTTGTTGGCTTCATAGTGTCTATGCTGTTTGTCACGAGGTCAAGATGAGACGACAGATTTACCTGCAGACACTTGATTTGAAAAATGTTAATGTGGGTTCCTGTGCAACACTTTGGGCCTGCCATGACTGCTGTCGTCTCGGCAACGTAAGAATGTGATGGTTGGAATTACAAACTAAGGGCTGAAAAATTACAAAGAAGAAACAATGGACCTGTGGTGAAGCAACTACATCTGTCTGTGTACTTTATCACATCATTCAAGACCACTCGATACTGCTGCATATGTTGCAATGGAAGGATAGTACTACAACTGTCATGACTAATGCAAGTCACTGCTTGATCTGAGAGGTCTGTGTGTTAGCGCGCGACTCTGCCAGAGAGACAGCAAGAACACGGACCCTGACAGAAACACACACCACTGCTGTAGTTGCTACACAAAGAATTTGACACGCTACTGACTTAGCCATCACACACACACACACACACACACACACACACACACGCGCAGGTGTCACAGCATTCAAAATGCATCGTCTGTCACGAGGGCAGACACCTGCTGCTGGTCTCCTGATGTGCTCTGTGTTTCAAGCTGAGTGGTGAGGGCCCGATGTCACGTCTGGAGCGAGCAACAATAAGGATTATGTGTTACTGTAATCAGACTCCCACACTTCAAATGCTTCATCTGATTAATTCAGTGGACACACAATATACACACCATTAAGAGCAAACACTCCTAGTCTGACCTCTATTATTCCACAGTCTACCTTGTGTTGCATTGTAAACACTGAATAAAAGTGCTCATGGTCATTCTTGTTAAATCCAACATAGAAATTTCTATCACTGTTGGGCAGATGTTTAGTTGTTGTCGTTGTAGTTCGCTGCTTTTCTTTTATTCCACTGTAAATGAAACGTGATGTTTTTCAACTGCTAGTAAACAAAAAAAAAAAGAAACAAACATTCAGTTGAGGGACCTTTGAGTTAAGGAACTAGGATATGGAGATGGTAGTTTCATTCTGGAATAAGTTAATTAATAGGGGAAAAAAGATTACTACATAAGACTGATCATGAAGTAATTGTTAATTTCAGACATACTTCAACAAATAGCTTTGTCTACTGTGTGAAATAAGTATTTTGAGCATCTAGAGGTAAATAACAATCTGAGGTGTTATTTCGAACAACAGGCATTTATTTTACTTCCTGTAGCAAAGAGGAGTTCAATTACCCTCTGCTGCTTCAGCAAACAGTGACGAAGCACATTCTTCCCTTATTCAATAAGAGAACATTGAGGCAGAAGACGTGTGGAAGCAGAATCCAATCAGGCCCTTTCAGTACAGAGCACCACATCCTGCGGAAAGATGTTGGATTGGTGTTGGTGATTGTCCGGACTTTAAGCAGTTGACTATCGCATTAATCAAGTTCAAATCTTGTAATTGCAAGATTTTATTTTTGTAGCTACAGTATAGCTTTAGCATCCGGCTGATAATGATGTTTGCCCAAAAAATACGTCAGAAGGCTAGATCTCACGTGAAAATCTTGAATTTATGTCAAGGGAAGGCCCTCAAGTTGAAATGGCAGCAAAAGACGAGGTCAACTATGAAATTCAGTCAAATGATCGTCCTCGATAGCAGCACTTGAGCAAGTCCAACTACATCACAACCTATCCAAACCACTAGCCCACAATGAGAGGGATTAGAGGCCTAGTCAATAGCTCTCTGCCCTGGGGAGGTGGGGCTGTTTGCAGCTAGGGGGTCTGTTCGGAACAAAGCAGCAGTTCTTAAGGCCCCGTCCACACCACAAGATATTTCGAAAACGATCCCCCCCCCCATTTTCCTCAGCAGGGGGGCCTGAAACTTCTCTGTAATGATGGATTCATTGGAAAGACGCATCTAGCTGTGGAAACACTATAGTACCTATTCCCGGCCTATATGTGGCGCTGTTTTCTGCTACAGAACTCCACCAAAAAAGAAGAAGAGGCGGAGCATACAAATACTCGTAGAAGAAGAAGCCGAACAACAACAACAGCACAAAGATGGCGAGGGAGAAGCGAAAAGGAGACTCCTTTGTTTGGTCCGATTCTGAGTGCGAACTGCTGTTGCGACTCGCACTGGGCTACAAGCCTGTAGTCCGCCATTGTTGTTGTCGGAGCTGCCGCGGGCGAGGGTCGAGGGGTGGGGCGATGAAATCCTTGTATGCGTATCTGGCGTTCACACAAACTCAAATACACAAACATAGGGGGGGGGGAGATTTATCTTCTCCACCCTGGGAACTGGATTCAAAAGAGTGCGTTTTCAGGCAGCGAAAACTCCAGGTGCGTCTGGACGGGAGGCCCATACGTGCAAGACTTCTGCATATTTACAGCAAATTCGCAATTGTGTGGACAGGGCCGTAGTATCATGGGCTCTGATAAGGCGCTCTGTCTCAGGTTATTTCTGCTGACATGACTCACACTCTTAAAGCGAAATTTGACTCAGTAACAGCCCGAAGAAACAATAGGCATCATTCTCTGCTGCTCCCCCTTTCTGGACATCAAGATAAACAAAGTCTTCCCCCCATCGAGTTTTTAAAAGGGGGATCACAAAGTTCAGATCTCAGAGAGGAAGAACCATGACGAGAAAGAGGAGGACAGGGAGAAAGAATGGTATTAGTTACTTTGTCAAAATGAATTGATTTGGGAATTCATACCTTGTTCTTGAAGCAGCAGCAACACGACTTGCTGTAGTCGAAGTGCTGGGTTTTGGGGCAGTAGATGCTGCTGGTCTGCTGGCAGTAGCTATAATACAATGATAAAATGATGAGAATGCATAGAAATTGGAAAGAAAAGAACACATTAGGAAAAACTGACATGAAATTCTTTCTAACACCACATTTCGTTTCACTCATCTCATTCAGGACCCACCTGTGGTTTTCGGTCTTGTAAGATTAACAGTCTCAGCCACTGGTTTCTTCTTAGGAGTGCCATTCACTGTTGATGTTGTTGTTGTTGTTTTGGTACCATTTGTTACTGTGGCAGCAGCAACAGAGGTAGTCCTGGGAGGTCCAACAGGCTTCTTTTCAGGCACTCTAGTTTGGTTCTTGACTGAGGTGGAAACTGCTACTGCTGCACCCAATGGTCTTTTAGGTACAGCTCCTGCTGCTGATGCTGCTGCTGCTTTCGCTGCAGTTGTTGCTGCTGTTTTCTTAGCCGCAGCTGCAGAAACACTGTGAGAGGATTTTACGTCATTTACCGTGCGGTGCGAAGCAGCACCTGGCCGTGAGTTGGATCCAGAAACTCCTGCAGATTTGGGTTTGGGCTGTGTTTTACTGGTAACAGCTTTTGGTTTGACTTTGGGGTCTACCGCCACTGGCTTGCCACTGGCCTTTGGAGCAGCCGCAGGAGCTGCATCATTTGCAGTTTCCTCTGGTTGAGATGACGTCTGCTCCGTTGCGTTGTCCTGCGACAAGGAGGGCTCTGCTATCGCTGCGGCTTCAGTGGGCTCCGGGGTTTCCATGGTAACCCCATCCGGTTTCATTCCCTCCTCCTAAGGTGTGGACACTGATGTTGCTGCCGCTTAATGGGGTCCAGGGGTTCTTGAATGGCCAGTTCCTCTCTCACTTCAATTTCCTGTAAAAGAAAAGCAAAACAAGAATTGATCTCTGGCTTTTCAATACAGACTGGCACCATGCTGCACTACTCATGAAGTCATGTGATAAACATGTCACTGTTTGCCAAAGGAAGAGCCATTTATGGTAAGAGGCCTCCATGGAATTTAAAGCAGTCAGAAAAACAGGAAGTGAGCAGAGTGAGAGGCCAACAACTCTTAACCACTCATCTAACACAGAACCGACAATAATGCATGATAATGCGTGATTAGGCAAAATTAACTCAACAATCGCTATTAAAATGCCACAACAAAAGGTACAGTGGAATTTTTGAACGGTACATTATGGGGCAGAAATGGAGAAAAAAAACATGACCATTGTGACTGTGCTCCAAATGGCTTCCAGCATCTTGAAATTGAAAGGGGAAAAAGCTGTGGTCTGGAGCACAGAGCCAAGAGAGGCTTCACGATTTCCTGCCATGACACACAACCCACAGAATGAGGAAAGTGAAGAGACTGACAACGAGCACTAAATGGCCCATTTGTCAGTCATTGTCTTTGTGTATGTTGAGCAAATACAGATGGTGATCATCAAGTCGCAGAGAAATTATAAGAGGCTGCAGTGAAGAACTTGCTCTGACTGGACAGAGCTCTTTCCAGATCCATTATAGGTTTATTCCACTTCCCTTCAATCATCCTCTCCACCCACACTCCCCATTCCTCTGCCCCTCTCTGACCATAGTAGCCTCTACCCACCCCCTCCCGATTACTTTCATATAGCCACTTGTTCTGCTCGATTCGTTGCTCCCGTACTCCCTCTTCTCCCAACAGCAAGGAGATTTGCTTCCAGTAAACTGCTACACAGATGGTCTAACCAGTAGAAACTATGTGTGGCCCAGGAAACAAGCTGTGCAAGAGATGGACTGAGGAGAAAATGAAAGATTGAGATGGATAGAAAAAAAGCACAGACGTGTTTAAGGAACCAAAAGCAATGTGACAAAACAAAATCTTTCAAAAGTTGTGGATGAAAAAAAGATTTAGAAAAAAACCGGAAGGGTTACAGGAGTAAGAATGAAAAACAAACCATAACAACTAATTAGATTAGCTCGGGCACATGTCTACAGATGATGCATGACATGCAAGCCATTGAGCATTACAAAAAAAAGAAATATATTTGAAACAGTTTCCAAGTGCACGATTTTCCACAGACATTAGATCACTGACTGCTCAGACTGCAGCCACACAGTGTCCAATAATTATAACCCAGGACTACTAGAACCTAGTTTTACCTTTACAATGAAAAAAGGCAGTTGTATTCATCCCGAACTGAAAGACATTTAAGGAACAATTCTCTGGCAGAAGCAGCAACATTCTTGTCCAAAGTCCAGGAAACATTTTGTTCAACAGTTACACATTAACATCTGCAGTAACGTGACACCGAGGTGCTTTTGATTTTATGTTTGTAAAGCAAATTGAATGCACTGAAGTTTAGCTGAAAAAAAAAAAAAGATTCCTAGATCGAATGACAAAAATGCGAAAATGGATCTTTGGTTGTCAATTCTGAACCAACTTGTTTGCCCAGATTAGCACCGATAACCTTTGAAGATATAACCTCACACTCCACACAGATGGCAACCACACAACACTGCCATACAGCCAGCAAAACTCCCAATCTCTAGTATAAAACCCTTAAATCCAGCCCTCTGGTTCAGCCATGGAAAAGAGGAGCACAGTGCTTACCTTGAAACTGAGCACTCACTCCTGCCGTCTACTGTTATAAATCTTGTTATTCTCTGGTCTCTGTGGTTACAAATCTCTCACAGGCAGGTTTCACTACACTACTCCGCTTCCTTTCCAACAATACAATGTGTGGATTGTTGCTACTTTTGGAAAATATCAAGACTTAAATGACAATGGACTAGCTCATATGCAGATGCATTGGGACAAATCTGTGTGGATCAAATCCATTATCGTTACTCCATTTATACAAACTGGAAAGGTTATAGAGCTATTAGCAAATTGCAAACCAAACAACTGTACAAACAAGAACAAATCTGTCTCTTTTCCACTGTCACTTTGTAGAAACTGTTACAGCAGAAAACCCCCTAGAAAATCAGGCTAGGTGGCTCCTGACACATCCTCCTAGATTTGAATCTTGACAGGTTGCGATGTTTGTGTCGAAAAAGTATTTAAATCAGGTGAAACTTGCTCTTTGAGAATAGAAGATGGTTCTTTTTTTCAATTAACTCCACACAGACAGGAGGGAGCTGCTCCAAACACAAGGTGCAGTGAGACGGGGTTGTTGCAATGGCACTGCTCATGACATGGCATAGTTTTGCAAGTCCAGCTACTAATGCCAGGGGCTTAGCAGATAACAGCATGAATCACATTGCCAATGTGATGACTCCTTTCTGGGCAAGTAACAGCATCATCTCTGACCAGCTGAAAACTATACAACGCAGCAGAGAGGAAGTGAGTGGATCATTAAAATCCCGTCCATGCATGCAAGCATGCAAGCATGGATAAGTGATGTTTTACTAAATTACAGTGAGACTGCTCCCCAGCGCGGGCGTTTGTTTTCACAACAAAATGACACACTTGACACCAACACTAGCTGTTGACATCTCTCTGGGGTCACGCTGGGTCAAAGTTGCAGATTTTATGTTCAGGTAACTGACTGCACAACAGCACTAACAGCATTTTTAAAATGGTCTGTTCGGGCAAGATGAACAGATGAAGATTTTGATGGAATACAAAGAAAACCCCCTCTCTCATGCCAACATTTGCATAACAAATCCCAGTTCACTGAGGAGTTTAAACCATATTCTGGGCGCAGCAGGCCTTTTTTCTCGCCAGCCTCACACGGCTAATGGCACAATTAGCTCAATACCTATGGTGACCATTAAAATGTGTTGCAAGTATTGTGACGTTGAAAACACAAAGGCACGACGGCAGAAAAAGCTGCAGCAGTGCATGTTAAGCCAAAGCAGGAGAAGGGTGTGTGTTTATAAATCCAACCATCACTGTGTAAGATTGTTGGAGGGAGTCTGTCTAGACACAGAAAGAACTCGGTGGCCTCAGTGATATTTACATTCTACTCCTAACAAAGAAATATGGCCTTATGCGTCATAAAACCCTACTCCTGACCGGTCTTGAGGCGGTTTGATTGCGTCTGTCATATCCCTTCCCTCAGTCTGTTGCTCTACACATCCAGACATTGGCAGTGGAGCCTGACAAAATGGGTCACTTTTAATACTTTGTCTAATACAAGCAGAGAGGGATTTAGCTGTGTTGAGAGCGTGGCAGGGGTTTGGAATGCAAGCTTCAGACTGCTGGTGGTGGTGGTGGTGGGAGGGGGGAGGGGGGAGGGGGCTGTTGATACAGATGCTGGGGCTTAATGTCATCTGTAGATTTACCTCAGACTGCTGCCACAATTTTGCAACTATAAATATAAACAGCCAAAAGACTAACACGAGATTGATGGTGGGTCTAAACTGCAGGTAAATACCAAAACATGCCAGTTGCTGAAAATTGAAGATGTAATTTTCCTCGATTTTTGTATCAGACCTGAAATGCTTAGCTGACAGAAAGACAAATTATTGGCAGCCATTATGATTAATGATACAAATCGTTCTACATAAAACAATCTTTTCAGCAGCTCAGTTGTGGTGAGTTCCTGCTTTATTGGAGAATTGTATCCTTAGTTTGAAGTTGAAACCAACTACTTTATCTGCCTGATGTTGACTTTCTACTTTCAGGTCAATGCTACATCTGCTCCAAGATGGGTGATGGTAGAAAGTGAATGCCTAAAGCAGCAACGGTATCAGGAGCACATCCGACCAATCCACATTCCAGCACTGCCGACTTCAGTGACAACACACGCGCACGTGCGTGTTGATTCTAAAAGGGACTAAAACCGTGATACCAAATTCCACAAAGTTGCAGAACAGCTCCCCACAGCTTGAGTTTAAGTGAGGACAAGCAGTAAAATTTTACAAATATTACGCATTTCACCAATTTTATTGCCTTTAGCTGAATTTATCATTTGACTATTCTGGTCCAGTTCATGCCTGCATGAAAGTTAGGCAAATTGAATTAGCTCAAGATGATCATAACAGATATTGTAGGCCCCCCCACCCCAGGCACATTCAAGTCAGCAGTGTGAGAACATCTTTTTTGGATATTCAAAAAAACTGAAACAAACAAACTGAACCATGGAGAATCGTTACACCCCATAATGTGTGTGTGAGCAAGCATAGATTGTTTGGATAAAAAGTTTGTGTAATGTGAAAATGGCATTTGCATTTTTTACATAAATACAAAACTAAAAAATTGTGGCCCACCATTTCCTGCATTCTTTTAATTCCATAGGACCACTTGATTCATGTCTTCATTCTTACTAAAGCCGCACCTTTTGACATTTAAAACAAACTAACGCTGTCTGGTGAACCTGACTGAGCATACGGGTTAGGGAGAGTTTGGTAAACAATGTTAGGAGAGTGGGGTACGATGATGTTTACAAAGGAGACATTAAAACTCTCTGTCCGTTTGTTCAGTGACTTTCTTTTGGTGTGTGTCCAAGGGAGATGCATGTGTACAGGAAGAAACACAGGCAGCAGCGCGCGCAACTGTAAGAGGACTGAGAAGGTTAAGAGGAAGATAGTGATCTGCTCATGCAGTGGAAGGAAGGGCAAAACAAGAGATTTAATTGTGTTTGTGAGAAGAAGGGGGTTTCCTTCCCAACCTCAAATTAAACTGTAGCGGGTGTATGAGTAGATGGTCCTTCAATGTGGACCAGGACAGTCACATTTGTGTTCATACTGCTAAAGGAATGTGACCACATGCACCCACATCTGAATGTGGTCTCGGATCGGATCGTAGATGTATTGTCAATGTGTGTATCCAACCTGTGATCAGATCACCTGAGACACATGTTAATATTAGGTCTGAACAGGGCCTTACACACCAATGTGCTGTTACAACTACAACCCCTATTAGAGAAACCATCAGAAGTTACTGCAGCTGTCTTCAATGATCAATGAAGTATCTGAGAGCAAATTCCTGTTAAAAGGTAAATTGACGCCAAGAAATGAGACGCTGTGTGTGCGTGCGTGCGTGCTGCTCCATCTGACCATACAAGGCAGCAGTGCAGTTTCTGTATTATCACCAAGTGTTTAGTTCACGACACACGAGGGGTTGAGTACATAGGAGCCTAAATTTGTGAATACGCTGCTCTGCACTGTTGAATCCACTTGCACTAACACACAAAAGTAGGACACCATGAGTCCTTCACAGAAAGAGAATCTTGATCCAGTTTGACTTGTGCTCTGGCTGACATCAGTATCACAAAACTAACTTGTGACGTCTTTCAGTTAAGATTAATGAAGGCAATAAAGTACAAGCTAAGGAGGAGAGAACATTAAAAGAAGAATGCAATGAGTTCTCCAAGGGCAAAAACACATGATAATGTAGTTTTATGAAACTATGAAAACAAAAAGGCAACAACCCTCTCACGCACTCTTACACTAACAGGCATTTGATCACACTCTCCATTCAACAGTTTCCTGTGTATTTACGTCTATTTATATTTTTTCAAATGAGGAGAAAAGGGAAGAATCAAATGAAAAACATTTGAAGGTTGATGCATAACCTGCACACCCAACCTGAAACAACAAATACACATCAATAAACATCAGTGAAGGATGATGTAGCTTGTCAGCCGCTATCACTGTCCATGCAACACAGCCAGTGGATTATTGACTTTTGGCTCAATGTCCCGCTGGCTGTGATGAGCACAGCTGTGGTCAAATGGAAAGCCTTTTATCTATGAAACACAGCAACATCCACTTGAACACGTTTTCGTTTTAAAACATGTCACACTGCTGCTACGTTTACGTGGGTCATCCTCACTAATCTGCAGTTTTTGAGCACATAAAACTGAGAAGTTTGAAAATGCTGCTTGCCCCGTTTTAGGCAGGGCTGCATTTTAGTATGGATGAGCACAAATGGAGACATTTGGAAAAGATGACAGTCACCGTCACTTGCTTCCTGATTGGATCTTATCAATCATGCGGTCATGATTCTCAACCACCAGTGGTGAATGCAAAGCGTTGTAAACACTTACTTTAAGTACTAGTTCCACCACATCGGTCCAAGAAAAGAAACCCCTGCTCGTTCTAATTCGTAGTATTTTCTGTAACCAAGTAACCCACTGCAGACTAAATAATCTGCTTCCTGTTTAATGGTCACGTCCTATATTTTTTCAGGTGCGTTAGTATGGATGGGGATCAAAACTGATATAGAGCTCAAATGTTTGTCTGATTGTTTAGGTTTTAAAATGCAAACGTAGAAGTATGGATGCAGCCTCACTCATAAAACTACTAGAGTACTGCCTCTGCTGTCATGTAACATTAAGATTTTTTTCTTATGAAACATTGCACAAAGTTATTAAGCATGGCCCAAGGTGAGTAGAGTAGAGTGGAGATGACATCATGATCATCGCTAGTTGCGTTCATGAGCAGACTTCCTGACAGACCACAGAAACCTCACATGCAGAAAGCTTAACAGAACCACTCCTTGTGGGACGCAGTGAGGGAGGAGGCTGTAAGAACACGCTGGAATTCTTTCTCAGCAGTGTCACACAAAATCAAAACCACAGAAACACACAGTGTGTCAACACTGCTTCTACCATGTACACATACATCAGTTTTTGTTCCTGATAGAGACAGTAACAGCCACTGCAGCCACTGATTCCTTTAGAGCATATTTGTCAAAGCATCGTATTATGAAATAAAACCTCCACTGAAATACACAACTATAATTTATTTTACATTGATGTGTAGTGGACAACTTGCTTTGGTTCTGAATATGCAACAGCAGTCAATTGTTTAAGCTGCATGATGCCAAAGAAAGCACTCCACCATTACCTGTATCCAACCCCTGTTGTCAACATCCCATTTAGTGGATAATGCATTCATGAATGCATTCTAAAAACATCACCCAACCACGCAGCCCTGAGAAACACTTAACCAAATGACTGGCAGTCCATGCACCATGCTATCTGTAGACAAAGAACAGCATTACGCCTCAGTGATCTGGCAGCTTTGTTGGTTGCTTGTCCTGAATAACTTGACTCTTAGTTGACAAAGTCTCCAAAGTAAGAACAACCTAAGACAAACATGGCCTGATCGAGCTGCTAACCCAACATGAGAAATTAGCCTAAACTTTCATAGTCCAAACCATGACATGGTCATGTCCTATAAAGTGAAACCCTACTCTGTGTCATTAAACATACAATGATTAGCCCAGATAGCAGCAAGTGTGCAACACCCCTCACCCCCCTTAAGTACGGCATAGTCAAAAGCGAGGGTATATGGTTTAAAACTTTTATTGGATTGAAGGCAGTCACAGCTCCATGGGAATTGAACAACGTCATATTCTGTTTGTATTTTTGAACTGAAAAGATGGTAGGGATGCTCCATTAGACAAGACAGTTTAAATGGGTGGGCCCTGAGGCTGGGCCTCGGTGTTAAGCATGCAGCCGATTCTAATCAATTCCATAAGGACACTAACCATGTGCTAAGTGACTGTAAGCTACTCATAAAGGCCATTAGGAGCAGGTGGTTAAGTGTGGCTACAAGTTAAGTGGACTAAGCCAGTTAGCCTTTAAGAGAGTGGACTCCAGCTACTGGCAGTGCAGTGGCCTGAAAGGCTGCGGGGAAAGGGGTTACAATCTGTTCTAAACCCGTCAGGTTTTCAGAGAGAACCGAGCTAGGCCGTGCTGCCATCAGGACAGCCTGACGGCGGAGCGGGAAAATGCAGTTGGGTGGTATTGTCTGCATGTACCCGGAGGTCAGCTGACAATAATAACGATCACCTTAAGTGTTTGTGTGCTGAACTGAGTTTAACATTAGGGTACCATGAGGGGGAGGGTGGGCAGACAACCCTATTGTCTGCACTTTGCACCATGTAACCCCCTCAGGCATGGTGCCGATGGGAGTGGGGGTGGGCTGCGTGGGGATTAACTGGTGTGACCGGATGGAGGAGCAGCTGGCACGGGTAACTTCACCCAAAAGACCCCAGGAATATCGAACAGGCCGCAGGGTGAAGGAGGGACGGATGGATGACACCTTTCACAGAGCCGATGCACATATGACACAGGGATGATGTCATTGTTTAACCTCTTCACTGGGGTCTACTGGCCTGTCATAGCTGAATCTTTACCCAGAAACACTCAGGTCTGCAGCTAGTCCCCCGCACATTACTAATTTATTATAGGATTACAAAAAATAAAGTATCAGCTTCAGGTCTGTTTTTTTCCTTGCTGGATTACTTGCACATTCTCTCTCCATCTCTTCAGATCAGCAATCTCAGTTACATGGGGTTTAATCACCAGACACATTAAACTTCCGCGTATGGACACACCTGTTCACAAAAGTCTAGCAGTGTCTAGCCAATCACTTTAAGAGAGGATATATGAAAAGATTGGGACAGTCAGAGGGACTGTTTTAAATGGATTGAAAATAAAAAATAAAAAAGGTAGGGAGGGAGCCGTACGGTGAAACCAGGGCTATAAAATAGATTTAGACCAGCCTTGCTCATTTCTTGCCAAGGACCTTTGTCCCATGCAATCTCCTTCTCTTTTCCCATATTTCCTGTTGCTTTCTGCTGTCAACTAACAAATAAAAGTGGAATGGGGCTGGATAAGACTGTGCAGGCATGAGGGGGGAAAAAAGGGTGACACTACCTCCTGCTCACACCCTTTTTGTGTTAAAAGGCCTTTGGCATTTTCAGCAACTTGAATTCAACATAAAACAAAATAATTAAATCAAGTGATTTCTGTCTGAGACGAGCCAAAGCTGACATCAGTTTTGCCATATTAAAAGTCAGCGGCTAGTCTACTCCTGTGCACCAGCCAACTGGCTATAGACAGGCAGGCAGATAGTCAATATAATGCTGGAGAGCCCGAGGGGCAGATCAGTTACCGTGCCTATGACGGGGCAGGGTGAGCTGAGGCCAGATGGACACTGATCCCACACCTCGCCTGCCTGCCTCTCTCTCTGACAGCCACACCCCTGGACTGTGCGACATACACACACAAACGAATCACTCGCCACACAGGATTGATTTTCTCATGCCAACCGAGGAAATGCAAAGAATGATAACGAGATATGCCCAGCCAGCTCAACACAAACAAACGCAAACCCTCATAGCAGCTGTGGCAGAAGTGGTTCAATAACCAAATAGATCAAAATGTACAGCAGCTCCAGGATTGACAGCTGCTATGTTAAGTAAATGCCCTTCTCATAAAATATACAGTGCCTAAGCCCCCTCCCCTTTTATCCAGCTGCGCACACACTCACTCACAACTTATATTTCTTATTAGCTGCAAATAAAGCCCATTACAATGCTGCAACCCATGCCACAGCAAATTCAATGCAATTGCACCTTACCAATTTGTTATTCAAAAATAAAAAGTTAACAGTGGCAATTCAAAGCAAAATATATGTCTGTGAGGTGGTATGTAAGGCGTCCAAAGTCAGCTAACAAACAGACTATCAAAGTGCTGAATTACACTTTCAATAATTATAGTGCACCGAGCCCAGCGTCACAGTCCCAGACAGACTGAGAACCTAAAAATGCAGCGCCAGGCGTCCACCACTTTATCCTAATGGGCAGGAGAGAGCCAGCCTCCAAACCACAGTGACGAGTGTTACAGCTCAGCAGCCAAGAGCAACACAGGAGACATACAACAAACCTGAGTGGTGAATGGTGAAATGCAGTTTAACCTCGAACGTCACCCTAAAACAGATGCAGCAGATCCGGACAGCGTTGGGCTTGAATTTCCACGGGTGTGGGACTGAGGCAGACACTGGTTGCAGCCAGGCTGTAAAAAAAGCAGCTGACTTCCAAGCAGATGCAAATGCTCTGTGCTGTACAGGGCTTGTTCTTTCCACTCAGCTGCCCTGACTTTTGAGCGAGTCCTCAGACAAGGGACAGAAGTGCCAACATCCCTGTGGTACAAATAATAGCCTTCACAGATTAGACCAACCAGCACCAAGGCGTTCAAGAAAAACGATTTGTACATTTTCCAATGATATTCTGACATCACACAAACAAAATTATTCATCAAGAAATTGATCAGCTGATTAAGCCCTGAACCCAACACAAGCCATTTGCAACAATTATTCATTAATTGGAAATGTGTCTTAACAGATCAGATAATCCTGTGAAGACAAAGTACCTTTTTTACTTTTACTAAAATCCGTTTCATTATGTTTCAGAGGTGAATAAATGCATCTTTAAAATCTGCTCCTCTATGACTATAAAAATACCAAAAGACTGACGCCTGTTAAAGGCAGAGAGTAATTGTTAAGTACGTACATTCTGTTCTCACATTGTACAGTTGTGGTGGTGAAGAAATTTGAACCCTCGACTCCGACGTCCAACATTACCCCTCACAGCTGTTGCACTGGTGATGCCCATGATCTCGCGCAAATCTGAACATCAACCATAACATGCGTTAATCCTGCAGTATATCACACCATGTAACAGTTAAGCTGATACTACAGACTTAAGGTGACCACTTTTCATTCACAGGCCTTTCTCAGCTAAAATCTTGAAGCTTAAAGGTTTTCAAGATATATTCAAGTGAAAACACAGGACAGGCATTCCCCTGACTCAACACATCAGGCTTGTATCTTCTTCCGATGAATGACATCTATATTAAGACGTTCATGCCGATTTCCTCATGATTAAACATGAAAAGCACACAACTGAGGCTGGATATTGTAAAAATTAACCATAAACACTTTTAATAAAAAAATTATAAAAAGAAAACTAACAACCAATTCTATAGGACTTGAATTAAGAAAATACACATATTTTTTTAACAAACTGTAAACAGAAACGCACATCTTTTCTGCAAAATGTATTTTGTGAAATAAAAGTTTTCATTTCAAAAAACAAACCAATACGCCTGTGAAACTCTCCTATCATCGGCCAGCCGATATATCAGTCAGGCTCTAGTTTCTTTACTCCTGGTCATCCTATGAAAGTGGCATGAACTTAGTGTCTTTACATAACGCTTTCCTTTCCTTTTTTTAAATTATCTCATCCAACCACTTTGCTCGGGGTTAAAAAATGCACTGAAAGGAGGGAACTATTTTGAGCTCCACTTCTGGCTTGCTTTGGCCTTTAGGAAGAGGAAGGGGAAACAGAGGTGTGGACTGGGGAAGAGTCTTTGCAGTGTATAAGCTCAGGCTGTGTCCCAATTTGGAGGCTGGATATATGGCGGGGGATGTGGGTCTTTCCGAGAACCTGCTCCTTGCCTCTATTAAAATAAGATGGTGTCGCCCCGGAGAGTGACCAAAAGGAATGCCTTGAATGGATGAAGATGTTCCCGTAAAAAAATCATTGTTTTGTTTGGGGTCCTGGAGACAGCTAAAAACAACAACCTCCTACACATTGTTTTATCATCTTGACACTTAAATGCTTTCCATAATTTCATGAGAATAACTAATGTTTGAATTGATGGCATGTCTCAGACATCACTTCACAATAACGATCAAATGAAAACGAAACCAACATTTCTTCCGTTGGGAGTGTCAGTGACCCCAGCTGTCAAACACAACTGACTTTCACATGCTCTGTATCTGGGATGGGTAGCAACAGTACTTCATACTCAGCACTATCCCTTCCAAATCCCATAAGAGGTTTAACAGGAAGTTAGACCTCCCTGGGGCGCAATTAACCCCAACATAAGCAGTGTCGCGATGTAGAATAATATGCTGTCCTACAACAATGCTCAATGGACATTTTTTATTGTCACTTCTGCTTTTTGCCATCTTCAAATGTGTCACTACTTAAATATACTGTATGTGTACTTATTGTGATTCAGAAACTTAAGGAGGAAAAACAAAAAGTTTTCTCACACAATGGGTGACTGGACGACCATCCAATTAAAAGTACCTGCAAAATACAATATTGTCTCATCATATTTTCTAACTTTTTTATTGACAAAGATACTACTGAGCTGTGCAAAATGGATTAGGGGATACTGAGACAAAAGAAGACTGTCTCCCTGCTGCGTTTGAGGGCACCTTTCAAAGAGTGAGGTCAGACTTTCTTCTCATAATGCAGTCAGACCTGATTTGTAGCTTTTGGGGGCTTCAGTCCCTAAAATGCGACTCACAGTATAGGTGACCCTGCAATGGGACCTTGGAGCTTAGACAGAATGTCAAGAGAGGCATTAGGGGAAGAGAGCATGTGCATGTATCATTCACACTCGGTTTCACAGCCCGGTGACGTTAAACTCCTCAGCAACAACTCTCACGCCCCGGCGACAGCAGCATGAGGGTCGGCATGTGAAATACCTTTCTGAAGCCAAGGATAGACTGCTACACCCAAACTCTGCCCACTACTACCACACAGCCCTAAACACAACACAGCCCCTTATGTAATGTAGACGCTGAGCCAAAACCTGACTGATAAGCAACATCCTGCCTCTATTGCGGCGATCTGCAGACGATGCCGTCTGATAGTCTGAGCTCCATCTAGGCTTCCCCTTCTTCTCATATCGCCCTGCCAAGTCAAGACGGAGATCGCTGATCGTGCACGGATGGAAGTATGAAAACAGGCGATGGAAAGCTTGGCAAGAAACAAGTGGGGAGGCCATAAATCCAACGTGTCAGCTACTCCAGATCAAAACCATTGATGCATGACATGCTGCTGATACATATAAAGCATACAGTGATTTAAACCGATCACGGCTGATACACAAAGGGCAGGGGCGTAACCCCAGGGAACTTTTTAATAGCCCAGGAGGGACCTTGGAGTCCACGGGCTGCGAGCTCCTCGGATCGTTAAAGGCCCGGGGCACTTGTGTTTTGAAGGATTTATTGTGTCCAACATGTTCCACTATTGTCACACTCACCCTCGTGTTGTTCTGGGACCTTGTCAAGCCCCCCCCCCGTTCCTCCCCATGGACCTCCCTTTGTGTCACCATTGCTTTACGAGTTTCGGGCGGTGTTTGGTCCAAGCCTCGAGTGGAGCTTCGACGACACCGTTTGTCCCGAGGGGAACAGACACGCCGAGCTCGCCCCCGGTGCAGCAGAAGGCCCAGTGCGGCGGCGCACAACAATAGCGGACCGCGCGCGACGTGGGCGCGAACACACGCAGCCGGGCGGCTGGACCTGAGCCACACCGTGGCCAGCTCCGACCCTCGTTATCTTGCACGCACGCACGCGCACGCACACCAGAATATAAATGTTTGCGGGGCGTGACCCCCCCGACCCACGTTGAAACCACCGCCCAGTCGCTCCGCGCCGCTGCCGAGCCAACAGCCACGCACATCCATCAACACGTCCAGCCGCACGTCGGCCGCTCCGCATCACAAAGAGGGCGTCGGTGCATTCAGCACTTCCCCCCAATGAAGACTGTACGCTTCGTCTTGATGACGGGCTAGTTTGCTGTTAAAATGATATTGATAGATGGAGAATTTAGCTTAAATGGTGTCCCGCGCCAGAAACGGTACTCGGTCGTAAATCCTCTGTACCTCTCAACCGCCGCCGAAGACCGGAGACCGAAGACCGGAGACTGGAGACTGGAGACCGGAGACTGGAGAATCCCTCTGGCTCCAGCACGGAAGTGAAAAGCGCCGAATGTGTCGACGGAGCCGTCAATTTTCACCCGGACCAACAATAGAGGCGCGCAGGCGGCGGCGGCGGGCGTCGCTTCTCCGTGTCCTTCCCTCCACGTTTGAGCGGCGGAGGCGGCGGCAGGCTGCTCCCCTTCATAAAGGATGGGCTCGGGCTGGGGGAGTGACCGACGAGTCCCACCGAACGTTGAATTGAAGGTTGAGAAGACGCGTGGTGGTGGCGGTCATGGGAGGAAATGCACATTGAATCCCGCGCGTGGTCCAATCAGGGCCGCGAGGCCCGGCGCTTATGCAAAGCAGCAGTGACGTCACATTCACACCGAGCCAGCGCGAGCCCTGTGCCTGTCCTGTCCTGGGGGGGGGGGGGGGGGGGGGGGCGCCAGGCAGGGGTCCCACAGCCTGGGGTCCCGGGCACCGAGGAGCAGTAAATGTACCACAGCGTCCAAAATACTCCACAACAAGGAGACGTCCTGTATTATAAAATCACACTTCAGTAAGGGTATAATCAGCTAGAAGTACTGACAGTTTTAAAAGTAAAAGTACTCCTTCTGCAGTGACTGTGTCCTGTGGTTGATATCTGATTATATCTGACATTATTACATCAAATGTGTGAGCAGCATTTCATTGTTGTAGCTGCTGGAGGTGGATTTAGTACTTTACTGTAGTAATGTGGTCAAATCCAGTGGTTCCCAATCTCAGGGTCAGGGCCCTTCATGAATCTGCTGGGTCACAAGGTGATTATTATTGGTAGCTTGCTGCAGTTGCTTCAATTGACAATAAACACATGCCTAAATAATGCTGCCATATGATTTGTACTGATATTAGTATTAACTGCTGTTACTGTGATTTGATGTTGTCCTGTTGTGCGTCTGATGCTGCCAATTGACACTGGCTTGGCTAGGTCTCCTTATAACAGAGGCTTTAATCTCAATGTGACTTCCTAGTTAAACAAAGGTTGTATGTAGTATTGACAGAAACAAGAACAAACAAAATAAAGATACACAAATATATATTCATTTTCCTGAGTTTGGCTTGAACGTTTGATTTTTGGGGGGAATTATTTTATTTGGCACTCAGTCACACATCTATTTTATATTTATTTTTTCAAATGAAACCATGTGAGAAGTTCTGGGGATAAATGATACTTTGGAGAAACTGCTAACAACTCATAAAAACTGAAAATGGGAAATAGATCCCCGTCTTCACACTGCTTTTTTTTTTCTACAAGGTTGGAAATCTGTGACTTAAATCTTCATGCAGTAGAGAAAAAAGAACAATACCACAGAGTTGCTCAAAATTTTGCTTCAGGACAGGAGTATTTGATTAAATGTACTTTTCACCACTGAATTTTATTGTTTTACAACTGAAAATAGAGACATGGTATTATGCGATATAGATTTGCTTATGAGCTAAAACACTGAAGGGAACAAATGGTACATTTTTCCATTATCACAACTATCATTATTTAAATACAGCAGCAATGAAGAAATAAAGCTGATCTCAGAGAAAAAATGAGGATGAAATAGTTTTGTAAAAAAGCAATTAGTAAATATTATGCGTTTTCCTTGAGCACATGACAATTCATTGGTACCAGTGACTGATGACTGAAGTGCTAAAAATACCTTCTGATTTATTTTCGGGGGTTAAACTGAGAAAAACATATCAGAATCAGAATCAGCTTTATTGGCCAAGCATGTGTAAACATAAAAGGAATTTGACTCCGGTTTCCTGTGCTCTCGCAGTGACCTTACACAGAATAGACCTACACAAACAAAAGCAAGGACGACAGAGCTGAACAAGTTATATGGAGTCCCTGTATAGTTTAGTTCAATAAGGATAAGCAAAACATCCTCAAGCTTAGTTGTCATACAGGGAGTCATACATAGCTGCTTACAGGGGTGCTCCAAAAAATGTTTTGTATTGCACTTCCATAAATATGGGCGACTCAAAAGACACAAGTTGAAAAGTAGAAGTGGTCAAAAAAAGAAGAAAAGGCAGAGATATTTCTATGAGGCTCCACAAACACAGGATCCTACATTTCCTACAATGCATTTAATTAAATAATATGATTAAACCCTCTCTTTCCAGTAAATGCTGACATTTGTCAATTGTTTCCTGCCCTAGCCCAAGCTGAGATGACACTGATGCCCCTATATGTCTCTCAGGCTGCAGATGACAAGACAAAAAGAGGGAGTATATGAGTTTCGCTGGTCTGTAGACACATGCTGAAGTTACATTCAATTACAAAAAAAGCACAAATATTCCTCCCGTCTTTGCAGTCTTGTCATGTAGAAGGCACTCGTCTTGTACACTGAGTTTTTGCACTTTAATATTAACATTACTGGTGGAAAAGCAATTCCGTTTCATCAAGCAGGGGGTTCTCAGGGGTTCTGCTTGGGGGTTATGGAAAGTTCCGGGCTCTAATAAAACAGTGCCACTCCACACACACTGTGCTCAAAATGAAATCTGAGACACCAAGTTGTAAGAATGATATTCTTCCCCCTTCATACGATCAATTGTTTTTCTGCCTCCTGAGATTTGGATAATTGGGAGCACATCTGAATTAAACTCTAAACTTGAAATTTCACTTCCTGCACTCATAGTCTAGTACAGTGTCCACTTCCCTATGGTACAAACCCACAATAGCAGTAGGATGAATGCTTTTTTTTTTTCTTTCTTGAACATTGAGCTGCAGCTGCAGGCTTTACAATAGAAATCAATGAAAAGGGGGAAGACACACTAAGACTTTTGCAACTCACAGAGAGAGAAAGAGTGAATGTGTTAAAGACGTCCGACACCAGCTGTTGTTTTCTGGAGTAAAACTCAGAGAGGAGGAGAGAGAATAGAGACATGCAAGCCCGGGGAGAGGGGGGGGGGGGGGGGGGGGGAGGGGGAGGGGGGATGAAAGCTTACCAGAAACCTTCAGCGCACACGTTCTCAGTGTGGCTCAAACGAGGAGTGAGAGTATGTGTGAGTCATGTCTCAGCTCGGCCTCTCTCTGTCCCTGCTCTGTACATGACTCTGACAGTCGTTTCATCCGCAGCCTGTCAGCCTTTCCAGTCAGCCAGGGGCCCTGAGCGAGGGGGAAAACCCCAAACTCTCAAAAAATTCTTCAACTTAAAAGTCATTGTTACTACGCAGTTTAAAGGCTAGATCTGTAGCTGCATCAGTTAAAAGCAGGGTTTAACACAATTTTAGCTGATATTCACTAAATCATTTTACTAATCTGAACCTAAAAAAAAATGCATGCGAAATTCTGGCCACAGGAAGCTAAGGTGTGGATCTACCAGGAGTATGTCAATAAACCATTGTAGTTTTGTCTTTTATTTGACTATACTAGGCACTAATGGCATTCATCATTATATCACAGAGCTTGAAAAGCCAGTAAATCCCCTCACATCCTGCCCATCCATCTCCGATTGCTTTGTAATGTTGTTACACAAGGGTGTGGCCCAGCGCCTGGCTCTGGCGAAACCGAATTAGGATGCACTGACAATCTAAACACAGACTTGGCTTCTTTTAAATCAGTTTCTTTAGCATTGTCTGGTCACACATCTGCCCAAACATCTCGCAGTGAAGACAGCTGCACACACTGCCTGCGACACAAGACCCACTCTGCAAGCGCCACACAGACAAACAGACAGACACACACCAAACACAAACTCAGTGAATAAGATTCAAGACAAGAGGAAACTATGGCTGCAGGTCTGAGTTTGTTTTTTTAAATCTTAAGCGCTTTGTTAATATAAGAGTCTGAAGTTCAATTGAGTAATTGGGGCACATTTCAATTCTAGCTGAGATTAAGCTGGCATTAACAAAAGAGCACACCTAACCACAGCAGCACACTGAAACTACAAATGTCCAACCTTCTCATTATCTATGAGATGCATTCACAAAACCATGAACCCCAGCTTTGCCTCTCACTCTCACACACTCCCACGTGAACCATCAGAGCAGTACATAATGTATGACAATATTAGGTTAAGTGGGTGGAAAGCAAAGATGTGCTACATCAGCTGCCAAGCCTCGCTTGAAAAGCTCAATAGCCAGGAAATGAGCTCATCATATTGGTCTGCTCTGAAGAGGAGAAAAGGAAAAAAAACCTGAATTGTAATTTCCCTCCTCTGAGAGCTCTGTGCTGCAGCGTCTCAACTCAAACATGCAGGAGATTCACAACAGCTGTGTTTGAGCTGAAGGGTTTATTTGCAAAAATCAAGATTCCTAGTTTCTTTTAAATTCTCAGCAGAAAAATAAACATTTATTTCATACTTTGATGCATAAACTCGTATCCAGACACATGAACTACTTGCTCCCTCTTCTGACAAATCAAAGGAACTGCATTTGAATGAAACTATAAGAATCTTTACAGTCTTCCTCAAACAGCTTTAATATCAAAAAATATTACCGGAAAATTGAGTTACTAGACTGGCAACACATATGAAACCAAGATGATGACATCATGTTTGTATTTCTAAAGTACAAGCGCAGACAATTTGCATAAAAACGCGATACCTTCGAAAGGTACATCTAGGTAATACTAGATAATATACATGCATTGTAATAACTTAAGGCCATGGGTACGTTTGGCACACATTTTCCATCCACATCCAAAATCCATAAGAACATTGAATTTAAATGTGACACTGTTTGTTTATTAGACAGAATACGAGATTCTGTCATCTTCCATTGAATGAACCGGTTACTTCTTGGGTCATAGATCACCTCTCCTTAATAAAAGAAACTATTTTCCTAAAAAAACCTTTTGGGGTCCAGACTGTGAGACTCCCAAAACTATTGTGCGTTTTTTATGTGGTACATAAGACACAGACAAAACAAAGTTATTCAATCAATAAAGCTCAAGTGACTGGACTACAGTCTTTAGACAAGACACAATTATGAAGACAACAAATAATGCAGCTATGACAAGACATCATTGTAGAGCTACAAATAGATCGCTGCCATCATTATATCTTCTTGTTATCTACACTAA
Source organism: Scophthalmus maximus (assembly GCF_022379125.1). Lineage (NCBI taxonomy): Eukaryota > Metazoa > Chordata > Actinopteri > Pleuronectiformes > Scophthalmidae > Scophthalmus > Scophthalmus maximus. The sequence goes on along the minus strand of NC_061522.1, from coordinate 14,572,630 downwards.
AGCCTGCTCCATTCTGTAAGGCAATTCAAGTTTGTTAGTTTTTTTTCTGAAGACCATTTTACGATACAAGTCTAACTTCTAGACTTTAGGGCATCATTAAAGAAGCACACAGTACATGCATATGGCTCTGGAGAACAGCTTCACTTGTAGTCGCTGACCACAACCAATACTGAGTGCTTCATTAGTGAGTGAGTGCATCCCGTCGCATCGATCATGACTCGGAGAAATGCAACATAATCCACCGCAGTGATCCAGTGCAGCAGCAAAAACACAAACAAAGGTCCACATTCGAAGGCAATGTGATGCCTGTGCAGATCAACCACAGCTGAGTGAGCCGTTTGAAACTTTATACTGTAGGTGACACTCTCTGGAGAGCAAACAAATTAAGTCAATACAACACCTGAAACCTCATTGTGTACATCTGTTTGTGGTCCTGTCGCCCTCCCTGATTGTCTAAAAAGAAAAAGGCAGAATAGTAGAGGCTGGATTTCCTCCTCTCGTTCTAGTTTTGTCTGCCGAGTAGTTTTTTGCAATGAAGGACATTGTTATTTTGAAATATAGAGTACGTTGGTAAAAAGATGAAGCTGCTGGATATGTGTTTTGTATAAATGCCTCATTTTGAGAGCACTATCCTCTAGAGGCAACCCATTTTGAAATACTATCATAGTGGAAAAAAACAAAAATAAAAACTGCAGTCTCCGTCATGGCACTTGTACCTATTTCTTGAAAGCAGTTCCTGCTCCTTGCTCAGCCTTGTGCATTATTATAGACATAAGAAAAAATACTGATTTTTGTAAAATATCAACAAGGAGCAGTCTTTAATCTTCCATGATGCAGCAGAGTCTTCCTCTTCCTACAGAGGATAGGTCCTGTCCTTCATCCGCCTTCAGTTTCTTACCAATGCCAATGAGGACACAATAAAATCACAGTTCCAATAAAAAGACTGTTTTTTTGGTACATACTCCTTGTACAGAGTGCTGGTTCGTCTTTCAGGTGAGTGCTTAGCTTTTGACCCTGACCCAGCAGGAGAGGGCGCCAGGAGTCTGTGCAGTGTTTCCCTGTGGCCAGCAGGGGAGGCTAGTGAGGTCACTGAGATCAACCTCAGTTCACCAGCAGGACGTCTTCGTACGTCGTCGTTCTGGGAGGAAAAAAATAACAAAAATTCTACATCATGATTTATATATTCTTATTTAGAGTCAAATAATTGTCACATTTAATGAAATGTATGGACATGTTGACAAATTCTGTTACAACATTACAAATCATTGGAGAAAAACATTTTCCAAACCTGATCTTAACTCTAACTCAAAATATTATCAAAAGTTATGGTGTCATAACTAAAACCATTTAAAAAAAAAATAGTTTTGCTTTTAATATGTCCCTCAACTCTAAACTAGTGAAATACTGAGGTTGTTAGCTCACATAATGTCTTTTGCCTTCTTTCCTTTGCTGCTTATGTTTGTGAGCAATCGTTTCCTGCTGCAGTTTACGTACATTAAATCATTCCAAAATAATTATCAAGGCCACGTCGATCAATCATCTGTTGTGTGTGTCTTGAGACCCCACAGAGAGATGATTGTTGCTGTTGCCATGCTCCTCACCTGTCACAGCAGCAGAAGAAGGAGCATGGCGAGGTTTCCAGACCCTTGAACTTCCCAGAGCTTGGTGCGTCCGTACACTCTGCTATGAAGGCGTGTAGGTCCGTGATGTGGCAGGGTTCTTGGGTTTGGTGCTGGGGAGATCAATGAGAATACATTATTGTTTTTCATTCAAAGGCTACACACTATTCTGGCACCCAGAAAAAAAAGACAACAGAAATGATAATCCTTGATGTCAACTCGATTCCCCATGTCCTACCTTTATGGTCTCATAGGCTCCTGTGATGAGAGCAATAAACAGCGACAGAACCATGTAGATGAAGAGCGATATGAAGCTGTACAGGTAAACCTGGCTGAACAGCCACACCAGAGTACTGCTCTCCTGCATCCCCGCAAACGTCACGAACATGTCGTCCCCGTTAATAAGGGAGAACAGGCACTCAGACACCATGGACAGGGAGCGGAACTGAGGGAGAGAAAACAGTGAGCGCCATCGAATCTCTGAAAACATCAATGACCATAACTAAAATGTGGTGTAGTGCTTCAAACAGCAAACATTCCACAAATGGCAACAAGAAAACAGCGTAAACCCAAAGAAATCTGATTTGAGCAATTTGTTGCACATACTCCGCAGGTCTACTGGGGGAGAGAAGGACAAAAGCTGTGAGTCCAGTTTTATGTGCTGAAGTGTACACATTTCTTCATCTATAGCCCCTCAGTTACAAAGAATGAGGAGGCTCATCTCATTAACCCGATTCTGTTACTTAGGCTGACTGGATGGATGTATTTTCAGAATTTATAATTTTAAACTTATCAAAAACTGGAATACATACTTAACATGTCTATTGTTAAGACATGTTAAGACAAATTACAAGGTAGAAGTTGTTTGAAATAAGATAAAACCAAAAATGATTTAAGAGTAAAGCTGCCACAATTAATGGATTAGTAATTGACTAATAAATTAATCACCAAAGATTTTCCTAATCAATTAATTGGTTCAAGTAGTTTTTATGACAGTGAACTGAATATCTTAGATTTTTGAACAAAACATCATCTTGGGGTTTGAGGTAACACGGGAATTTTATGGAGTAAACTACTAATCGATTAATCGAGAAAATAATCAACAGATTAATCAATAATGAAAATAATCGTGCAAGTGCGCACTTTGCGCGCGCACTTTGCGTTTAATCTTAAACTTTGTTATTATTAAAGAGTCAGAAGTTTAATTGAGTAATTAGAGCACATTTCAATTCTAGGCGAGATTCCTACTTGAGAGGAATATGCATGAAACAAAAGGTGAAAAAATTATTGTATTGACAAAAAAGTGTTGCTCACCTTGTAATAAGTGTTTAAAATGAAAAAATATAAAACATCTATTAGTCGAAAGGCATTCTGGGATGTGTATGGTAGAGAGAGACTAAAATGTAGTTTTTGATTGATTGATTTTTGACTCTTCTGACGAATTGTTTGTTTTTATTACAGACTGAAATAAATCCTACCAATGATACTACATTGAAATTAAATATTCATCTTTTAAAACAGGTGGTGAGTATTATTTGAGGTAGGAGTGTGGATAGAAATGAGCAGAAACCGTATCATGAGACTTCACTTAAATAAAAAAGCATACCTTTAACAGTTAACTTGAGGAGTTTGACTCCTGTTGAGGAGAGTTTTATTCACCTTGACATGGTACGGTCCCAAGACGATCCAGCCACAGAAGCAGTAGCCCAGATAAATGACGGCCACACAGAGGCAGAAGCGAATCACATTGGGGAGCGCTACTCGGAGCGTGATGATCAGAATCTACGTTGGACAGTTCAAATCACAGTGTGGGAGAAAGCGGGGGACAACAGATTTACTGGATTCATTACATTGCATCAAACCTTTAAGAGGAACATTTTCAAATCAGCAGCAAGTTGCAACAGCACGAGTTGATGCGCAATAGTTTATCTGCCACTTACATTGTATTTCTGGAAGAATGTGAGGTAGCGAATGACTCCCACCCACACCAGGAGTGTGGAGGTCCCCAACAAGATGCCACAGAGGTCATAGGCGGACATGTTCTGTCAGGAGTAAAGAGAAGATACGAGCTTTGACGATGAACATGATAGTCATTACAGTGACAGACACATTTGTGATTTTAAATATTGCTCATTGCTAAACTTTTAAAACGGGTGATGAATGGCTCCTCGCGCTTCTTTACACATAAGTAAATTTAAATCTGTGTCATCCTATTTACTGACGTAGGAAGAGGAAACTGGGCTTAATAGAGACTTAAATAGAGGAGCTAAATAATGTTATTCAGCTCTGATTATAAGCCAAAAGAAGTTCAAAGTGGCGCATTATAAGATGACTTGGCAACTCTGGTACAATCACTTACGTACAGCATGTTCGACAGCATGCAACCAACCACAAGAAAACCTACAGCAGATAATGTCACTGAAGGGCACACCTTAGATTCAATGCCGATTTTGATGAAACTCCCAGTAATGGTGAGGATATCGCTGACGATAAGGAGGATGTACCAGCCGTTGATGAACTCCAGCCGGTCTGCCCAGCACACTTTACGATCCAGAGTTTCCTTGAAGAACTGCACAAACTCCTGGAAAGCACATAGAGATGGTGAGAGGAATTAGCCAAACTTGAAGAGTAAGGACATAAATGCAGTTAGAGGTTTATTGACTGTATATTGATGCACATTACCTTGACACATTCATTTGAATGTCCCCATGTTAGAATGTTATTTTCCAGTAGCTTTTCTTCCTTCAATATTAGCTCAGCATCTGAAGCATGACTCTGCTTGGACTGATTTGATTTGATGCTCCTTTAATTAATCAGAGCTCTCAATCTGTTGTAGTGTTTTCCTCTCCTGTGATATTAACAGACTTTGCTCACCTGTTGCAGGATGATGCCTCGCATTATGGAGCGTCCACAGAGCAGCAGTGACACCATGCAAACCAGAGCCACGATGATGTCGAAAGCAACACGCGAGTAGTTTTCAGCTGGGGATTTACAGTGGCCGGGGGGGGGGAAGGGGGGGGAAAACTGTGAGAGGTCTTTCACTTCAATGTGGGAATAACAATGTTTGTCCCCCACTGTAAATCAGTTTCATGCACTTAAACATCCTGTTGGTTCAGTAATGTAATAATTGTATGTGGCGTGTAACATCCTTGTGTTCCTGAACACTCCTCAAGTTTCTTCCGCTTCTTTACAACTGCTGACGTCGTTCTATAATTTCTGAGTCTCATGTCACATGCTGCCCTCTCCTCTTTTCCAAGAGTCCCAACCATTCGCTAATCTGGAGTCTCACCTTGTCCGGAGACACTCGGGTCTTTACACTCCTTTATTGACGCCTGGTTTTCTAACCGGATCTTCACCTTGCCGCTGTTAGCCTTGTTGTCCAGAACAATCTGGAGGACAGAGGACACCAACACATGGTTCACATCCTAGCTGTACTTTTATTTTTTTGGTTTCTATTTAAATTTTTCAGACAATGAAGCTACATATATTCGAATTGAAGGTGTGATCATTTAATTTGTTAAAGAGGTCAGTCATATTGATGCAAATTTGATCTGTAAATAAAGCTAAATAGGATCGGTGTTGATGTGTAAATTATTAAAATAATAACTAAACAATCTTCTTTTAGAGCATGACCATATGCCACAAGAAGCCACTTTCCTGTTGTAAAACCAACCTCTTTGGCTAAGCAATTCATTAAATTATCTATACACTGTTATAACCCATGAAATCTAAGGTGAATGCCCTGCAGCAGTGCAGGGAACCGAACCATCAACTCTGACCCGTGATCCATTACCTTTGGATTAGGCTTTCGCGTGTCGTTGCCCTTAAGATTTGCTCTCACCGTAATGAAAAAGGTGTAGCAGTCCGGGATCTCGTTATTGATGATGGTCTGTATATTGATTGCCTTCAACTGGAACGCTATGGTGACATTAATGAGCCTTGGGAGAGATAAAATAGGTCAGAATTCAACTGAGAGTGAAACTCTGTCACACCCGAGGGTGTGGTGTGATGGTGTGATGAACGCTAACAACCTTTATAGGGATTCAAGAAAATGGTCTTTTGTTTACTGGTTTACTGCCTCTTACAGTTTAAACTGGGGACACACTTTCTGATATCCCACAGGTCGTTGGGATTTAACTGAGTAGAAGCCCAGTCACTGTTAGTGTGTTCATACACACTTGTTCTGTGGGCCCATTACATCAAGATCTCTAACACCACCTTCCATACCATGTTATATTAGTACAGGTAAAATTGATTGTTTGAAGATGACAACACATAACATTTATATTTTACCAAGCACATCAGTAAATTAAACACCTTCATATACAGTGTATAATGTAATTTAATTTAATGTATTTGTATTGCTTTCTTTATTTAGGGAGGTTTTCAATTCTATATTCAGGGTTTTTATTTGTAATTTCAGATAGGCAGATGATAAAAACTTATTTTTTTCATTTGTTCAATATTTGTATGTTTTCAGACACAGAAGCAGATTATTGATGTTGTTGAAATGATCAGTCCCATGTGAGTCACCGATGCAAACTATGCATACCCCTGTGTGTGTTTTTATATAAAGCTGTGGCAATGCACATGCTTGAATATGTGTGTGCAGCAGAGATAATTCTTGAATGTCATCATCCGTTACAACAGAGATAATCTCCACGGTGGAGGCCAAGCGAGAAGTCGAGAAGCCAATGCAAAATAAATTAAGACTTACTTGTGGAACTTGAGTGTAAAGTTCTTGTAGCTGCCACTGAGCTGAGATGGAGGAACCGACAGAGGGTTCACACCTACACAGGCTGAAGACAGTGGAGAACAGGCAGAGAAAAGTTCTGTTGAGTAAATACTGGCATACACTGAAGTTACGATCAAAGACAGGAGAAAACAAAACAAAAAAGAATTTCTATGGTTGCTTTGTACACAGCGAGTACAAAATAAAAATAAATCTTGTCTACAATTTTTTTTTTTACAAATGTAGCACATCAGAATAAAAATAAAATCTAAACATGAGGTTGTTTCCACTGTGGATCTTACTTCCTCTAAATTTGTTAAAATCGGACTCAAGTGTGTTTAACGTGAGGAAGTAAGAAACTTTGAGGGTATGCTACATAATTTATGACTTGAATTGTGTGTAAGAATTTGCTAGTGACAAATCAATGCTTTGTCATAGCCTTTCCTTTAATTTCCCTACCAAATATCATTAAAAGGCCAGTACTTGAACATCATCAACAACAACAACAACATAAACTGGAGTTCTGACTTTGTTCTGATTTTGGACAAAGGGTAAATCAATTCACATGAAATGCCATCACAGGACAAAAACACTGCTATTAATATATAGTGGATTTCGATTGAGAATCCGCGCCAGCTATATGTTTGTGTTGCTGCCTAAGGACAACAACTGTCAACCCTGGAACATTTGCAGGTAAATGCAAAGTTTTTGACGGACTGTTTAAAACCAAGCTACATGCAAACTATGCCCACGACAGCGATGTTTTAGCAGTGGCATTGGAAATCACAGGCCAGCAACATCTCCTCCACATGACACAGTGTAGTTCAGGTACTTGTGAGGATGTGAGGGTCTATAGTGAAGGTATCGTTGGCTGGGTCGATGCGTCCCTTCTTGTAGAACTGTTGGCACAGGGAGAGAGCGCTGCCATTCACACCAACATCGTAGACGTATGCATAGCGTCCCACTGTGGTCTCTGGTAGGGCCAAATACTGGGGGGAGGAGGAGGAGGAGGAGAATAATGTAGAAAAAAATGGATGAATCTGCCTCATAACCATACTGAGACTTGAGGGAAAACAACACAAAGAACTGATGTTTCTGGTCAGTTCGGTCAGAGGCTGAGCTGAACACAAAGGGGAAAACAGGGTTTCTGTTTCTTTATCGTTAGCTCACAGTTTATTTCTGGACAGTTGGTGCGCTGGCTGTTGAAAACACAAAACGTCCAATGGTCAAATTTCCATCAACTAACTTGAGATAAGCAAAGACAATTTTGATGCAACTATCCAAACAATATTTGCAAAATAAGCTTTAAAAAGGGGAGCAGAGTTTTAATAAGTGTTTTCATGTATTTTGCAGCTTTCCGTGTGTCTCAGGGCATATTACCTGCTCCACGACGTAGAAGATGTGGTCATAGACGTCGCTCTGCGTGTAAACAGCAAAGGAGTCGTCCGAGGACTCGTCGTAGTCTTTGAGGAAGAGGTGCTTGAAGGTCATCGTGTTCTCCTCTTTGAAGGTCACCACCACCTGGTTACTGAGGCCAAACAGCACCAACTGCAGCAAAGACGGGAGGACAGGGGGAAGAAAGAGGAGAGAGGGAAGAGTGAGATACGTCACGAGGAGGAGTGAGGAAGGAGAACAACGCTGAGGTGGCCCGTTACAGGAGCAATATTAAGAGTCTGTGCTATAATTTATGCCCTGTCTTGTTAAGTGCGTCTACATCTCCTGAATCAATGACTGTCTCTACCCAGGAAGTGAAGATGAGACTGATCCTGATAAATAAACAAATTAAACAAAAACGAATACTTGACCCTTCTACATGAAACATTTCACTAAATCATTAAGGCGGTACAAGCCAACTTTTTTTTATGGTAACATAACTTTTGTTTAAACATCATGAGACAAGCTGAGAAAACCATGTGAACACAATAAGATGAGGATCAAAATGAGATAGAACTAATTCCATTGTGTAACTCCTTTCTTGTGTTTTTCTGCTGGACTGGAGTGTTTATAACATAAATAGCGAAAAAATGTCAACATTTGAGTAATTTAAATTGAAGGTATGTAGCTTTTTATATTTAAGTCAGATATAGTTTAGCTGAGTTTGGGCAGAAAAACTATGGACCACATAGACATAAATGAAAAAAATGAATTCAAAGTATCAGAGGTTTAGGGTAAATACGTCACACATGACATACCTGAGCGGTGACTATGATGATCTTGAGCAGCTGCAGGCCCAGCTTAAAGGGCTTGCGGCCCTTGGCATAAAATTTATCACAAGGACTCATGAAGAAGTATTTCAGCTTCCTGCGAAGGGCCTCATCTCCCTGATCATCTCCGGCCCAGTGAGCTGGGCCATCTGTGGGGAACTGGTGGTTGGTATGGCTGTTGCCATGACTGTGAATGTGATGGCCATGCTCGTCACTACTTTGCGTGGAGCCGTAGCTACTCACTGAGCGGGACAGGCCTTTTCGTTCTGGAATACAAAAAAGAAAAAGAAAGAATGTTAATTTTTTAAAATTGATCTCAAAACCTAATGAATTAATCTTGTTTAACTTCTACTAAACGATAAGTGATGTAGGAGAAGAACCCAAGATACCCCTGTGGTGACTGTAACAACTGGATCAGCAGGCAACCACCACCAGCATTAACCTAACTGGATTGTCAAAGTGCTGAGCAGCGACGGCATCCTGTCAGCACCACAGGCACCGAGACTGAAGAGTCTGCCTTCAGCTTTCACTACCTTCACCTCAGTCTGACACCATCTCTCTGTCTCTCAATTGTGTTTGACTTAACTCCTCCCCATCCCCTCTGGCACTTTGAGCATGTGCTCAACTCGGCAACACATGTGATTTAACCCTTTCAGCTACAAAGATAAAAAACTGATTTGAGAGTCATTTTCTTTCCTTTTTAAATATGAACAAATTATCTGAAGCAAAGGTTAAACTGAAAATGGTTAAACTATAAATATGAAGCTATTATATATAAACATATTTCAGATAGTGGAAATGAAAGGGAAAATGTGTTAATGCCCAGCAAGGTTGGACAAGGTTAAGAGCAAAAGCTTGAGTAGATTATGTTTGAGGTTTTATGTAAAAACACACTATTTTTCAAAGACTTTTCAAAACCTGGACCGCTACTTTGAGTGAACCTCTGCACTGTTGAAAGGGAAAAAAAACCTCACATCCTCATGTGTAGCTCGTCCACTTTTTAAATAGTCATCGGTCTATGACCTTATTTAAACTTAAAAATGTTGAAGAAAAAATAAATAAAGAGGTAGCGAGAGCCAGACAGATGGACGGACTGATTGGATACAAACTCTTCACAGTGTAATGTCCCTGCAGGAACTGACCATATCCAATAAGAATTCCACAAAGAAGGCCAATCATGCATGTCACGTGTTTTAAGCTTGCTAGACCAGGCTGCTCAGAAGAAACAATAATGACTAGAGTCACCCAGTTTGTTCACTCACGTTCAGGACAGAATTGAAAAAAGAGAAAGAAACATAATTTAGGAGCAGCTGCTCTTTTGGGGAACTTATTTAAGTTGTACCATGTATTCAGAGTCAGCATTGCAAGGTCAGATGAACTGCTGAGTTGGGATGATTCCAAACGCAACAGACTCAGAAAGTCAGCAGAGCAAACCAGTAGCGTAGCAGAGTTGTCCAATGGAAATAAGAAGTGAAACAGGAGGAATACACCACTGGTGTTGTGTTACTTAGCACTAACTGCAACATAGTGTGTCAGAGGATAGGTTCAGCAACTGAAACTAGAAGAGAGGATCCAAGTTCCCTTCATAGTTACCATTCCATGACAGGCAATGCAGACTAATGGGTATCCTCACAAAAAAAATCAAAAGTCTCAACAATTCAACTGTCCTTAGTTTGGAATCTGAAGCATGGACTGTTCTGGTTTATATTTAAATCTGTTATCTGGTAAATTTCGAAATAATTCTGCTTCATGAGACCATCTTAATACTGAGTTTTAAACCAACATTTAAGCGCATCAGAAAGCATTATATCCTCAGATTGAGCTTTTCTCGTGCGTGTATTAACGAAGCAGTAGATCTATTTGGGAGTGATAGTAGGTTCCAACTCTAGCTTTTCATCTTTCAAACAGTACTCTCCAGTTGTAGTGGTGTTTCGGAAAAATTGAAAAGTTTTATCTGTGTGAAACTACTTTAAAGATGTGGTACCGTATGGGTACATAGAATTGCGTATTCGCCGTTGCCTGACCCAGCATTTTCAGCAGTATCAGAGGCCTTTCCTATACTGGCACTGGAATCGGGAGACATCCCTACTTTCTGGTCCACTGGGAGGATACATGCGCAGTTGGTGTCCTTGTAGAGTAATAATGTCATAACAAAGACTCGCGTCATACTTTCTACATCCGTAAATGTCATCATCGGTGGATCCGACATGCCTTCAGGTGATATGAATAACAATCCAGCTGAGCACTTGGCTTTGACAAAATTAGAGCGACAGCATTGTTATTAACTCAGCAACAAATGAGGCAGGTGAGTTGCCCTGGCTTTGACAGGGGTTGCGTGCCTTGGTGAGAACTAGAAGAATGAAAAACAGCTCAAAGAATCCAACCACTTAACATTGCATGCAGAGCAGACAAGATGTGCAGACACCAGTTGCAATCATATCTTTGATCGGAGGAGTGTGTCGATCGTCACGGCGGATAGAAATGGGACAAACAAAAATTGGGTGCGAGCCACTGACCGACCGTGCCTCTGTGTTTGACAGCGTCTCTCGAGCTGAATAAATCTCTGAAAATATCCTGCTCTTCCAGTTCGCCGTCGCCTGTGGAGCGTTGGCAGAAACACTGATGTAGCTACCTCTGTCAATCAGAATCAGTACGATAACGGGGAATCTGTCAACAACTTGGTATCAGTGCCTGAATCTAGTCTGGCAGTCCACAGCAGGAGGCCACCCACAGACTGAGAGTCCAAGGTCCCAGTTGTACTGAAGGAAGCTGCTGAAGGAATTATCTTCAATAAAAAGAGATTATAAACCAATTACTATGTCCTAGATTATCTGTAGGTAGGAGGTAATATCTTTTATGAACAGAAATGCATCCTTCTTCTGCAGAGATGACCCTTAATTACAAAACAAAACATATATTTCTTATTCATTTACCTCTAAAGGTAAATAATTATATTGGGAGTGGTAGAAAAACTCTGAGAGACAGTTATCGCAAAAACCTCTGCAAACGGTAGAAAAGTTTTTCTGTAATTTGGGTCAACTGACCCTTTAACTTGAAGCTTATTGACTACGTACTGTGTGTGTGCTGCTACACAAAGCAGGCATTATGTATGTGTGGTTCATAGCTCATTAAAAACGACCACAACACGAGTTGGCATGAAAATACTTAATTTTTTATAAAAAATACTTTTTTCTTCAGGGCTTTCGACCACATCTCAGTCTTGTAAGGGGACCACGACTTTGAAATCTTTCTTGAAAAGATGAATATTACCAGAGCCATGACTGAACTTTCACATGCAAGTCAAAACTCCCTCTCAGGGCCACTATTCTTAGTGCAGTCGTACTTCATGTAATAACAATCTGGCAGAAACTGCAGATCCAGCCATGCGTAAGAGGAGCTAATGAAGGAAAGCTGTTATTATGCATGAAAGAATCAGGTGATTTGCTGAAGAGGGGGTAGCGGCAGAATTTGGCAGAGCAGCATCTTAAGGGGAGGGAATAAATCTCAACAACAATCAAAGGTGTTGAATCAGGAGCAACTGGACTTGGATGTAGATTCTTGAAGAGGTTTCTTCAAGAATCTACAACCAAGTCAACAGTCTCTTTTAGACGAGGAAATCATGCACGGCAGCCTCTGAAACTAAAGTAGTGCAAGGACGCTACATGGGGGATGTAGTAGTGTAGTTCTACAAGCAGTCATAAACGTTAGTCAGCTGATTCTGTTATTATAGAAAGCTATATATGTAACCGACAGTAAACCCTCCCAAAAAAAACTATACATTTGCCAGAAACTGTTAGAAAATTGAGAAAATGTCCATCACAAGTTCAAAGTACATACAATGCATCTTATATCGGATCAATGGTATTACATTTATAGTGACACAAAAATGGAGGAATGGAGCAAATCTCTACATTTAAGAAGGGGAAAACAGCGAGTCTACGGCATGTTATCACGTCAAAATGATAATACATGTTCTGCCCGACAACTAATTCAAACAGGCAGCTGAGTGTGAACCACCAACATGATACAATATATTACTATATCATTACTATTTGCAGGCTGACATCAAGTCCCATGAAGAAGGACTCGTAGGAGTTCAGCATCATTTCATACCAATCTCTATAACTGGCATGTAGTAGTTTTACTGCAATGACAATCAACAGGTCTTGTTTTTTTTTCAACATCACAGCTGTTGTGTGCTGCGAATTTCCTGTATTAAGACACGGGATTAAACCATAGAGTCATCGCAGGACAAACCCTGATGTTGACAGAGCTGTGTGGGGAAAACACGCGTGGTGAGATCATGACTCCTAAACCTCAGGGACACAGTCAGACAGACGACAACAACAACAACAACAACAACAACAACAACAACTGTATTGAGACAACCAGAGAGCAGCTCTAAAAGTGATTTAAACACCACACGAACAACAACTTTGTGATTACGAGCAAAAGCAATCGTGTCCTCTTGTGTAAAGACGACAGTTGGCCGAGAGTGAAGACGAGTTACATGTCGGCTGTACGTCACCTGAGGAGTCGCGGGGTCCCGTCGCAGCCATGGAGTTCACTTGTAAAAAACACAATAACTAGGTCGAACATAAAGCTGAATGTAAAGGCCGCCGACAGAATTTTACTGCGGCAGTAAGTGTTTATGAGTGTTACAGCAGCCGACAGCGCAGACTGACACAACTGCCCGGCGAGCTGCAGCTGACTTCCTCTCCGGTCACGTGACGCACACCACGTGACCACATCAGCAGCTCTGGGCTGGAAAGTGCCGCTGAGTATATGATCCATCATTTACTAATAAGACCGGATTCATTAATAAGCATGTTCCATTATTTGAAGTGGACAGGATGGATGCAAATAATTTAATTGATTTATTTATTCATTCATTCAATAGCTACATTTGTATGTATTTATTTTGGTTTTGTTTGTTTTGGTTCTTGTTTTTGGGAAGAAAACTCGGGCTCACACTCCAACATAGTAGATGGCGGTAATGCCCCATAACACTGGTTGCCACCCGCCAGCATACCGGATTAAACTCTTATCATGTGTAGTTTGGCCCAGAGCCGTCTAATGAGAGTGGCGACAACGCCGGTCACTTCAATGGACGTTTCTTCCCCCCGGCAATGGCGGATCATGGAGCCTCTCAATAGTTCCCGGAAGTGAGCAGCGGCGCATTAGAGTAGCAGCAGATTGGAGTCAATGCACCCTCTGTGTTGCGCTTATGAAGGGTAAGACGTTTAAATAATCAGATTGTATATCATCAGCAATATGACTCAAATCAACATGCGCATCAAAGCATTCAATTATTAATTAAATAAATTACGTAAAATGAACAATGGATTATAATTGGGCAGCAAAAACTTCCCGGAACAATCTGAAGTCTACATGAGTCACGTGACTTGCAAACATTTTGGACTTCTGTTGTCGCTTCTCTCTCTCTCTCTCTCTCTCTCTCACTCACTCACTCACTCACTCAGTCACTCTCACTCACTCAATGGATCTGGTAGAACCCTGGTACAACGGGAAGAACCCCATCAATTCCATTATTTCTAGAGCCCGACCCATATGGATTTTCTCGGGGGTTGATGCCAATATCGATTTAAGGTAGTAAAGAAATGATTCTGATCCCTACGCAACATGGAGGACCTGTCATAGTTTATATCATACTACAGTGGAGCAAATTTCGCACAAATTCTTCAAGCTTTGTAGACATAATTAAAAAGTAATAAAAGTCCAGCCTTGCTAACACAGTGTGACTTATAGCTGCTAAAACTACATATTGGTTTTGTAAAAAAAATTAAAACTTTTGTGTGACCTGATGAGAAAGGTCCATAGGGTCCATAACCCTTGATTATATACCCTTAACGATTTAGATGCAATTGAAATCAACTGGAGCATTAGCCCAATACCTAACCATCACACATTTGTGGCAAAAATGTTTTATCTCTCAAACAAATGACTTACCTACCCTCTTTGTTTTTCTACACTTAATTTTCAGTATCCTACATGGCATATGTCTGTAATTCTTTAAAAGGTAGAACGATCGTAAATTATAAGAAAATTCCTTCACATAACTACATTACATTTTATCATAAAAAACTGGTACAAATATTACTGTGCTAACAGATATACTTTATTTGCAGCTTTAGCATGTGACACAAGTAAAGCAGCCACACCTTTCGGACGCATCCCTGTTGAGATCATGTGATAGTGTTGTGTTGATCCCACAAAACAAACCTGTGCAATCAGAGTCTGTGAAGTATTATCCCATCAGGCCAGTCAATACAGATGCAGTCACATGTTTTATCTGACTATTATCTCAATATAGGGAAATGGAAGATTTGCCATCAGCTGTTTGGACTGGAAATTGTTGGTGTCAGCCTAATGTGATATATAAAAACAAACAAAGAAAAAACACAAAACCTCACAATAAGACTGACCAACTGTTTCTGATAGTAGAGTAGATATTTTGATGAAATGTTAAGATTCAGAATTTTTGTAGGAAATTCTAACTTGCAACTGCAAAGAAATGGAATCAATAATCAACAAACACGTCTGGGTTACAGAGACATTCAACACATTCAACACAAATTATTAAAATGACAATAGATGCCTGGTTTCGAATTTGGTCTATGAAAGGAAACTGAGAATCTTTGGGCTTTCGACATTATAACAATTTGAATATTTCAACTTGCGTCTTGGGGAATGGTAATTAGCATTCTTATATATTTTACATACCAAACACATAAGAATTAAACATTTCTGAACATAAATGAAAAACATGAAATATTGTTAATAAGAGTCCTTTTAATTTTGTCTTCCAATTCCCCTCCTATCTGCCTTCCAGTGCCTTGTCAAGCTTGGCAATCATATCCAAAAGCTTGGTTTTGAAATTAAAATGACACTTAATGAGTTTGGCCCTTTTAATGTGTCTCTATCAAACCTGCTCTTACACAAGTTCATGTGATCATTCTTAAAACCTCTTACAGCTTAATTTAAATTACCAAGAGGAGTTTTTTTTATATTAACCAAATCTGCTTTAATGTTCATTCATTTGTGTTTATTAAATCTGTAAGAGCTGGGGGAAAAGTGGCAACCCAAAATATGTTTAGAAAAAGCACTGATTTGTGATAGACTTTACTAGGCGGCCCATACTTTGTTTTCCTCATGACACTTAAATGTACTAGGCTGAATCAATATTTGGAGGCCTCAGTGTACAAAGAGTACTCCCCTCTATTGGGTCAAAACATTGCAGTCATTCACGTACACCCACACAAATACAGCTACACAACTCATGTCAGGAGTTGTGTAGCAGTTGTTGTAAGGAGCACAACTTTGCTACTCCATTTACATTTTGGAAGGCCTGAATATTGAGGATTATTGTATTCCTTCCTACCTCAGAGTTTAGATCTCCTGTTTAGCAGGAAAAAAAAAGTTTTTTTGGAGGCAACTACTCGGAGTTGCACTATGACTTTTTCTGGTCTGTTGATTTTTGTTCTGGCTTCACTCTGCTTATTTTCCGTCTGCAGCAAGCCGATAGGTAAGTTTAAAAGAGGCTGTGTTTTGTTGACCACAGTTGCGAAGATTATCATGAGTTAGTTGTGCCAGAGACATTTGAGGGGGTATCAAAACCCCCTGTCTTACACTTGAAAGAAATAGTGATCCAAGCTGAAATTTTTCATAAATTGACTTTCATAATGGTATTAAGGAAGAGATACAGTATGAGTGTTGTTTCAAGTAACTAAAGAGTTCATTCTCGGACTCACTTTAGCATTTCTTTTGTTCCTCATTTGCGTTGACATCAGGTGTCCACCTGCGTAACATGGATAGTTTCATCCGAGCTGTGCAGCAGGTTGAAGACTCCAATCCTGGTCTGTCGCCCCTGGCTCTGGTCAGGGCACTGCGGAGGACCGCTGGCCATGATGATGCAATGACCATCCATTTCCTGGGTTCATCATATAATCACAGTGATGGTGACATCCTTGAGACGGCCATCCTCAATGCCTCTTCATTCAGCTTTTTTGACAAGGCCATTCACCACATAGTGACTGACCAGGGAGAGGAACGTGGGGTGGTTCTCGCTCAAGATGGCACCACGGTCGCCCTTGCACCCTTACTGCTCGGGATCGAGGCGGGACTGAAAGCAAAGATGGAGGGGAAGCCAGCAGCTGGAATCTTCCCTCTTACCTTGGGCAGGACACTGGGCCTGTCCTTCCTCAGCCTCCAGGACTTCCCACCATCTCATCGCCTGGGGCCTAATGGTTGCTGGGACAACATGGACCACCCTAAGGTGTTCAAGTTGCGTTGGCCTGCCACTCTAGCCACTGATGCTGTGGTCAATGGTGGAATGGATGGAGCCATACTGGGCATGAACCTCAGCAACCTAAGTGGATCTGAAAATCTGCAGGCCCTAAGTATGACCTTAAAAGGATACTATAGTTTTATTTTGCATGAGGGGCAGGGTCTGGATGCCGTGAGCAGCCATGTTAGCCCGAGGCGACGGGAGATCTCCAGATCCCTTCTGGAGCCACTCGATCTTCACAGCCAGGTGATGGAGACTCTGGCATTGGTCTGGAAGCTGGAGAAGACCGAATGGATCGCTATGGACACTGGAGTGGGGAAGTCGGTGAAGGGTGGATTGCAGGCATTTGCGCACAAGTACTGGGGTGAGCACTGATGTCATCAAAAAAGTGACAACTGGCAATTAACCAATCACTTAATTGACATATTGTTGCAGCCGGAGAACAAAAGCTAAACCATGGGATGTGTAAAATAGTCTGTCTTATTATTTATTCATTGTTCGCTCTTGGATAGTCCAATTTTTGCTACATACATTTTTCAACCTAATACAATATCAAACTTTGCAAGTTTATAAAAAAACAGATAACAATAAATCAGCTGATGTTTTTTATTTTATTTTACATAAATATGTTAGGCTATATTAACAAACATTGTGATAAGGATTCCTTTAAAAGTAACTTGGCAACAGGCAGAAAAAGTGACATCAGGATGTGATAAGACACTCAGGACAACACATCTATACATCACTTCAGCAAGATGCAAAGTTAA